>NC_061511.1:75569540-75677134 GCF_022539505.1 Lolium rigidum | reverse complement strand
ATGGGTCCATAGCAGGTAGCTAGATGGTTGTCTTCTCCTCATGTGCTTCATTGTCGGATCTTGTGAGCTGCCTAACATGATCAAGATCATCTATACGTAATTCTATATGTTGTGTTTGTCGGGATCCGATGGATAGAGAATACTATGTTATGTTGATTATCAATCTATTACCTATGTGTTGTTTATGATCTTGCATGCTCTCAGTTATTAGTAGAGGCTCAGCCAAGTTTTTGCTCTTAACTCCAAGAGGGAGTATTTATGCTCGATAGTGGGTTCATGCCTCCATTAAATCTGGGACAGTGACAGAAAGTTCTAAGGTTGTGGATGTGTTGTTGCCACTAGGGATAAAACATTGATGCTATGTCCAAGGATGTAGTTATTGATTACATTACGCACCATACTTAATGCAATTGTCTGTTGTTTGCAACTTAATACTGGGAAGGGGTTCGGATGATAACCCGAAGGTGGACTTTTAGGCATAGATGCATGTTTGGATAGCGGTCTATGTACTTTGTCGTAATGCCCAATTAAATCTCACAATATTCATCGTATCATGTATGTGCATTGTTATGCTCTCTCTATTTGTCAATTGCCCGATTGTAATTTGTTCACCCAACATGCTATTTATCTTATGGGAGAGACACCTCTAGTGAGCTATGGACCCCGGTCCATTCTTTTACATTGAAATACAAATCTGCTGCAATACTTGTTCTTTACTGTTTTCTCTGCAAACAATCATCATCCACACTATACATCTAATCCTTTGTTACAGCAAGCCGGTGAGATTGACAACCTCACTGTTTCGTTGGGGCAAAGTACTTTGGTTGTGTTGTGCAGGTTCCACGTTGGCGCCGGAATCCCGGTGTTGCGCCGCACTACATCTCGCCGCCATCAACCTTCAACGTGCTTCTTGGCTCCTCCTGGTTCAATAAACCTTGGTTTCTTTACGAGGGAAAACTTGCCGTTGTACGCATCACACCTTCCTCTTGGGGTTCCCAACGGACGCGTGATGTACGCGTATCAAGACTGTTTTCTGGCGCCGTTGCCGGGGAGATCAAGACACGCTGCAAGGGGAGTCTCCACAATCCAATCTCTTTACTTTGTTTTTGTCTTGCTTTATTTTATTTACTACTTTGTTTGCTGCATTATATCAAAACACAAAAAAAATTAGTTGCTAGCTTTACTTTATTTACTGTCTTACACTCTATATCAAAAACACAAAAAAAATAGTTACTTGCATTTATTTTATCTAGTTTTCTTTTATTTACTACTGCTAAAATGGCCACTCCTGAAAATACTAAGTTGTGTGACTTGACAACCACAAATAATAATGATTTCTTATGCATACCTATTGCTCCACTTGCTACTACAGGAGAATTCTTTGAAATTAAACCTGCTTTACTAAATCTTGTTATGCGAGAGCAATTTTCTGGTGTTAGTTCTGATGATGCTGCTGCCCATCTCAATAATTTTGTTGAATTGTGTGAAATGCAAAAGTATAAAGATGTAGATGGTGACATTATAAAATTAAAATTGTTTCCTTTCTCATTAAGAGGAAGAGCTAAAGATTGGTTGCTATCTCTGCCTAAGAATAGTATTGATTCATGGACTAAATGCAAGGATGCTTTTATTGGTAGATATTATGCCCTGCTAAAATTATATCTTTGAGGAGTAGCATAATGAATTTCAAGCAATTAGATAATGAACATGTTGCTCAAGCTTGGGAAAGAATGAAATCTTTGGTTAAAAATTTCCCAACCCATGGACTGACTACTTGGATGATCATCCAAACCTTTTATGCAGGACTGAACTTTTCTTCGCGGAACCTATTGGATTCAGCTGTTGGAGGTACCTTTATGTCCATCACTCTTGGTGAAGCAACAAAGCTCCTTGATAATATGATGATTAATTGCTCTGAATGGCACACGGAAAGAGCTCCACAAGGTAAGAAGGTAAATTCTATCGAAGAAACCTCTTCCTTGAGTGATAAGATTGATGCTATTATGTCTATGCTTGTGAATGATAGGACTAATGTTGATCCTAATAATGTTCCGTTAGCTTCATTGGTTGCCCAAGAAGAACATGTTGATGTGAACTTCATTAAAAATAATAATTTCAACAACAACGCTTATCGGAACAATTCTAGTAATAACTATAGGCCATATCCTTATAATAATGGTAACAGTTATGGTAATTCATATGGGAATTCTTACAACAATAATAGGAACACACCCCCTGGACTTGAAGCTATGCTTAAAGAATTTATTAGTACACAAACTGCTTTTAACAAATCTGTTGAGGAAAAGCTCAATAAAATTGATATTCTCGCTTCTAAGGTTGATAGTCTTGCCTCTGATGTTGACCTTTTAAAATCGAAAGTTATGCCTAATAAGGATATTTAAAATAAAATTGTTACTACAGCAAATGCCATCCAAGTTAGAATTAATGAGAATATAAGATTGATGGCCGAATTGCACGCTAGGTGGGGAAGAGAAGAAAATGAAAAACTAGCTAAAGAGAATAATATAGCTAAAGTTTGGACTATTACCACCACTAGTAATGTTAATGATCCACATTTTGCTGCACCTCCTACTAATAATGATAAAATAACTGGTGTTGCCAATGTTACTACTCCTAGTGCAAAGCGTGCAAAACTGCCTGAAACTGCCGAAACTGCTGAAACTGCCTGTGATAAAACTGCTGAAATTTTTTCCAACATTGGGGATGATGATCCCATTGCTTTAGATTACAATGGTTTGGATTTTTATGATTGCCACATCTCTGAAGTTGTAAAGTTCTTACAAAAACTTGCTAAGAGTCCCAATGCTAGTGCTATAAACTTGGCTTTCACAAAACATATTACAAATGCTCTCATAAAAGCTAGAGAAGAGAAACTAAAACTTGAAACTTCTATTCCTAGAAAGCTAGAGGATGGTTGGGAGCCCATCATTAAGATGAAGGTCAATAACTTTGATTGTAATGCTTTATGTGATCTTGGTGCAAGTATTTCCGTTATGCCTAAGAAAATTTATAATATGCTTGACTTGCCACCATTGAAAAACTGTTATTTGGATGTTAATCTTGTTGATAATGCTATAAAGAAACCTTTGGGGAGAATTGATAATGTTCGCATTACCGTTAACAATAACCTTGTCCCCGTTGATTTTGTTGTCTTAGATATTGAATGCAATGCATCTTGTCCCATTATATTGGGAAGACCTTTTCTTCGAACTGTTGGAGCCATCATTGATATGAAGGAAGGTAATATTAAATATCAATTTCCTCTCAAGAAAGGTATAGAACACTTCCCTACAAAGAGAATGAAGTTACCTTTTGATTCTATTATTTGAACAAGTTATGATGTTGATACTTCGTCTCTTGATAATACTTGATATACACTTTCTGCACCTAGCTGAAAGGCGTTAAAGAAAAGCGCTTATGGGAGACAACCCATGTTTTTACTACAGTATTTTTGTTTTATATTTGAGTCTTGGAAGTTGTTTACTACTGTAGCAACCTCTCCTTATCTTAGTTTTGTGCATTGTTGTGCCAAGTAAAGTCTTTGATAGTAAGGTTCATACTAGATTTGGATTGCTGCGCAGTAACAGATTTCTTTGCTTCACGAATTCCGACCTGCCTCTCTGTAGGTACCTCAGACAAATATGCCAATTTACGTGCGTGATCCTCAGATATGTACGCAACTTTCATTCAATTTGAGCATTTTCATTTGAGCTAGTCTGGTGCCTCAATAAAATCCATCTTTACGGACTGTTCTGTTTTGACAGATTCTGCCTTTTATTTCGCATTGCCTCTTTTGCTATGATGGATGAATTTCTTTGTTCCATTAATGTCCAGTAGCTTTAGGCAATGTCCAGAAGTGTTAAGAATGATTGTGTCACCTCTGAACATGTTAATTTTTTATTATGCACTAACTCTCTAATGAGTTGTTTCGAGTTTGGTGTGGAGGAAGTTTTCAAGGATCAAGAGAGGAGGATGATACAATATGATCAAGGAGAGTGAAAGCTCTAAGCTTGGGGATGCCCCGGTGGTTCACCCCTGCATATTTTAAGAAGACTCAAGCGTCTAAGCTTGGGGATGCCCAAGGCATCCCCTTCTTCATCGACAACATTATGAGGTTCCTCCCCTGAAACTATATTTTTATTCCATCACATCTTATGTACTTTGCTTGGAGCGTCGGTTTGTTTTTGTTTTTGTTTTTGTTTGAATAAAATGGATCCTAGCATTCATTGTGTGGGAGAGAGACACGCTCCGCTGTTGCATATGGACAAATATGTCCTTAGGCTTTACTCATAGTATTCATGGCGAAGGTTGAATCTTCTTCGTTAAATTGTTATATGGTTGGAATCGGGAAATGCTACATGTAGTAATTCTAAAATGTCTTGAATAATTTGATACTTGTCAATTGTTGTGCTCATGTTTAAGCTCTTGCATCATATACTTTGCACCCATTAATGAAGAAACACCTAGAGCTTGCTAAATTTGGTTTGCATATTTGGTCTCTCTAAAGTCTAGATAATTTCTAGTATTGAGTTTTGAACAACAAGGAAGACGGTGTAGAGTTTTATAATGTTTACAATATGTCTTTTATGTGAGTTTTGCTGCACCGGTTCATCCTTGTGTTTGTTTCAAATAACCTTGCTAGCCTAACCTTGTATCGAGAGGGAATACTTCTCATGCATCCAAAATCCTTGAGCCAACCACTATGCCATTTGTGTCCACCATACCTACCTACTACATGGTATTTCTCCGCCATTCCAAAGTAAATTGCTTGAGTGCTACCTTTAAAATTTCCATTCTTTACCTTTGTAATATATAGCTCATGGGACAAATAGCTTAAAAACTATTGTGGTATTGAATATGTACTTATGCACTTTATCTCTTATTAAGTTGCTTGTTGTGCGATAACCATGCTTCTGGGGACGCCATCAACTACTCTTTGTTGAATATCATGTGAGTTGCTATGCATGTCCGTCTTGTCTGAAGTAAGGTAGATCTACCACTTTAGTGGTTAGAGCATGCATAGTGTTAGAGAAGAACATTGGGCCGCTAACTAAAGCCATGAATCATGGTGGAAGTTTCAGTTTTGGACATATATCCTCAATCTCATATGAGAACACTAACTGTTGCTACATGCTTATGCATTAAAGAGGAGTCCATTATCTCGTTGTCCATGTTGTCCCGGTATGGATGTCTAAGTTGAGAATAATCAAAAGCGATAAATCCAAAATGCGAGCTTTCTCCTTAGACCTTTGTACGAGGCGGCATGGAAGTACCCCTTTGTGACACTTGGTTAAAACATGTGTATTGCGATGATCCCGGTAGTCCAAGCTAATTAGGACAAGGTGCGGGCACTATTAGTATACTATGCATGAGGCTTGCAACTTGTAAGATATAATTTACATGATACATATGCTTTATTACTACCGTTGACAAAATTGTTTCATGTTTTCAAAATAAAAGCTCTAGCACAAATATAGCAATCGATGCTTTCCTCTTTGAAGGACCTTTCTTTTACTTTTATGTTGAGTCAGTTCACCTATTTCTCTCCATCTCAAGAAGCAAACACTTGTGTGAACTGTGCATTGATTCCTACATACTTGCATATTGCACTTTTATATTACTCTATGTTGACAATATCCATAAGATATACATGTTATAAGTTGAAAGCAACCGCTGAAACTTAATCTTCCTTTGTGTTGCTTCAATACCTTTACTTTGATTTATTGCTTTATGAGTTAACTCTTATGCAAGACTTATTGATGCTTGTCTTGAAAGTACTATTCATGAAAAGTCTTTGCTTTATGATTCATTTGTTTACTCATGTCATTACCATTGTTTTGGTCGCTGCATTCATTACATATGCTTACAATAGTATGATCAAGGTTATGATGGCATGTCACTCCAGAAATTATCTTTGTTATCGTTTACCTGCTCGGGACGAGCGGGAACTAAGCTTGGGGATGCTGATACGTCTCCGACGTATCGATAATTTCTTATGTTCCATGCCACATTATTGATGATATCCACATGTTTTATACACATTATATGTCGTATTTATGCATTTTCCGGCACTAACCTATTAACGAGATGCCGAAGAGCCGATTCTTGTTTTCTGCTGTTTTTGGTTTCATAAATCCTACAAAGGAAATATTCTCGGAATTGGACGAAATCAACGCCCGGGGTCCTATTTTTGCACGAAGCTTCCGGAAGACCGAGGGGAAAGGAAGTGGGGCCACGAGGCGCCGCCACAACGAGGCGGCGCGGCCCGGCCCGCCGGCCGCGCGGCCTCGGCGTGTGGGGCCCTCGTGTGGCCCCCGCGTTGCCCTTCCACCTACTTAAAGCCTTCGTCGCGAAACCCCCGATACCGAGAGCCACGATACGGAAAACCTTATCGAGACGCCGCCGCCAATCCCATCTCGGGGGATTCTGGAGATCACCTCCGGCACCCTGCCGGAGAGGGGAATCATCTCCCGGAGGATTCTTCACCGCCATGGTCGCCTCCGGAGTGATGAGTGAGTAGTTCACCCCTGGACTATGGGTCCATAGTAGTAGCTAGATGGTTGTCTTCTCCTCATGTGCTTCATTGTCGGATCTTGTGAGCTGCCTAACATGATCAATATCATCTATCTGTAATTCTATATGTTGTGTTTGTCGGGATCCGATGGATAGAGAATACTATGTTATGTTGATTATCAATCTATTACCTATGTGTTGTTTATGATCTTGCATGCTCTCCGTTATTAGTAGAGGCTCGGCCAAGTTTTTTCTCTTAACTCCAAGAGGGAGTATTTATGCTCGATAGTGGGTTCATGCCTCCATTAAATGCGGGACGAGTGACGGAAAGTTCTAAGGTTGTGGATGTGTTGTTGCCACTAGGGATAAAACATTGATGCTATGTCCGAGGATGTAGTTATTGATTACATTACGCACCATACTTAATGCAATTGTCCGTTGTTTTGCAACTTAATACTGGAAGGGGTTCGGATGATAACTCGAAGGTGGACTTTTTAGGCATAGATGCATGCTTGGATAGCGGTCTATGTACTTTGTCGTAATGCCCAATTAAATCTCACAATATTCATCATATCATGTATGTGCATTGTTATGCTCTCTTTATTTGTCAATTGCCCGACTGTAATTTGTTCACCCAACATGCTATTCATCTTATGGGAGAGACACCTCTAGTGAGCTGTGGACCCCGGTCCATTCTTTACATCCGAAATACAATCTATCGCAATACTTGTTCTTTACTGTTTTCTCGCAAACAATCATCATCTACACTATACATCTAATCCTTTGTTACAGCAAGTCGGTGAGATTGACAACCTCATCTGTTTCGTTGGGGCAAAGTACTTTGGTTGTGTTGTGCGGGTTCCACGTTGGCGCCGGAATCCCTGGTGTTGCGCCGCACTACATCTCGCCGCCATCAACCTTCAACGTGCTTCTTGGCTCCTCCTGGTTCGATAAACCTTGGTTTCTTTCTGAGGGAAAACTTGCCGTTGTACGCATCACACCTTCCTCTTTGGGTTCTCAACGGACGCGTGCTGTACGCGTATCAGATGGCGCGATCGAGAAAAAAAAACAATGCTAGAGAGGCTGCCATCTGGGCCCTACATCCCTGGGCGGTGCGGATTTTCGTTGACTCGGTCGGTGAACCCGAGAATTCATGATGAACCACGTCCCGGGCCACCATACGCGACGTTTTGGACGTTTTCGTCGGGCTAGGTGGCCCCAAAAACAAGAAAAAATAAGTTTTGACATGCACCACGGAGAGACCAAAAATCGTTGGCCATGGTGCACCAGCAACCACGGCGCGAGTTCAACTTCGTCGGCCATGGCAACTTTTCTTGTAGTGAGAGAAAAGAAGCAAAAAGAGTTACATAGCTGCGTGTGATAAAAAGAAATATCCAAAAAGAAAAGTGAAGTGCTAGTAGAATCAAGTGAAGGCCTAAGTTTTCTTTACTGCACCTGTAGTTGAGCAATCTTGTGCCTGTTTCGTTAAGCTTTGCTAGTGTCTCTCGAGTGCATTGCAACATTTTTCATCCATATAGTTGCATTGCCACATTTATTGCCTTGTGTGAGTATCATTGGTTGTCTACGGTCAGCGCTAGAGCTTGTTATTGGTGCAAATAGGTAGCCCACCTACAGCCCCACAGATATCCTTCTTTGTCGTGTGATTGTTCTTATACCCTTGATATTTGCTTCGCTCCGTGCACTAGTCATCACTACAAGTGGTAAGCAATACTAATTCACTTTGGAGCGGTAAGATTTCCTTTTCTTACCAGTTTTGAGTGAGTTGTGAGAGTACCACCATATATATTTGTTTTAGTGCACTAACCTACTAACCATGTCTTCTAGTGATGAGAAAATTGTTAACCAGAAAAACAAGGATGGCGCTGATGTGATGACATGGAGGGAATATGAAGCTCTTCGTAATGAGATGCGACGTGAATTCCGCACTCAGGACGATGAAATTAAGGTGACTATTCAGGAGATTTCCCAGAAGCTGGATACTACTAATGAGACTGTCAATGCAATGCAAGATCAAATGACGGATATTCAGCGCAATATTCAAGTGTTGACGTTAGCTGTTGATAATCTGACCCTACAACAACAACAGGAAAATGAGGATGCTAAGCTTCAAGATGAAGCACCTGGTGTTGGTCATGGTGCTGGACATGGTAACCGTGGTCGTGGCTTTGTTGAACACGGAGCTCGCCGTGTCCCTCCACATCAGCAAGACGACGGTTTGGGTAAGCCAAAGTTCTCAATACCCAAATTTGAAGGAGGTGCTGATGTTGAAAAATACCTCACTTGGGAGCTAAAAATTGAGAAGTTATGGCCCTTACATGATTATACTGAAGATAGGAAGGTTAAGCTTGCTTCCTCCGAATTTGATGGTTATGCATTGCGTTGGTGGGATGGAGTTACCCGTGCTCGTCAGGAAGATAACGAGTTGCCAGTACTTACATGGCGTGAGATGAAGGCCATTATGCAAGCTCGTTTCGTTCCCACTAATTATTTGCGATCTATATATGATAAGTTGACCCTCTTGAGACAAGGTGTGATGACAATTGATGCTTATTACATGGTGATGGAGATGCTTATGCAGCGTGGCCGTGTCCATGAGTCACTTGAGATGACGATTGTTGTCCACAACTGGCGCGTGGTTGACGTGGGAGGTAGAAATCTCTGTGGTGTAGCTTTTCTTCGTTCCCCGGCAACGGCGCCAGAAAATAGCTTGATGTCTACGCACGCTTATATTCCTGTACACAGTGTTGGGCCTCCAAGAGCAGAGGTTTGTAGAACAGCAGCAAGTTTCCCTTAAGTGAATCACCCAAGGTTTATCGAACTCAGGGAGGTAGAGGACAAAGATATCCCTCTCAAGCAACCCTGCAATTACAATACAAGAAGTCTCTTGTGTCCCCAACACACCTAATACACTTGTCAGATGTATAGGTGCACTAGTTCGGCGAAGAGATAGTGAAATACAAGTGATATGGATGTATATGAGCGGTAATAACAATCTGAATAAAATATGGCAGCGAGTAATCATGCAGTGGAACAGTAAATAAACGGAGTTTCGATATTCGGAAGCAAGGCCTAGGGATCATACTTTCACTAGTGGACACTCTCAACATTGCAATCATAAAGGAATATAAATAAGCACTTCACTATGCGATTCTGAATTACTCTTTGGCAAGATAACGAACACTAATTCATCATGTAGGCAAACCTTAAAGATGTATTCCCAAGTACTAATAAACACCCCACGCCGTCACCGTGAGCATTCATAGGAGGTACTAACACACCACAATTTCATAGAGACATCCAACTCAAATCATAACTCGGTGAATAAGTATTCCGTGAAATATAGCCTAAGAGACCCACACGGTGCACACACTCGTCACCTTTACACACGTGGGACAAGGAGTCTCCGGAGATCACATAAGTAAAATCCACTTGAATAGAATAATGACATCTAGATTACAAAGCTCATCATATGGATCTCAATCATGTAAGGCAGCTCATGAGATCATTGTATTGAAGTACATGGGAGAGAGATTAACCACATAGCTACCGGTAAAGCCCTCAGCCTTGGGGGAGAACTACTCCCTCCTCATCATAGGAGACAGCAGCGTTGATGAAGATGGCGATGGTGTCGATGGAGATGCCTTCCAGGGGCAATTCCCCGTCCCGGCGGCGTGCCGGAACAGAAAATTCTGTCCCCCGAATCTTGGCTTCGCGATGGCGGCGGCTCTGGAACTTTTCTCGTATCGTGGCTTATTCGTTTTAGGGTTTTCGCGACGGAGGCTTTATATAGGCAGAAGGGCAGCCTCCGAGGAGTCCTGGTGCAGCCACACCATAGGGGGGCTCCCCCCCTTGTCCGCGCCGCCTTGTGGGGTGGGGGCCCCCTGGCTCCCCTCTGGCCCCTCTTCGGTGCTCTGGAAGCTTCCGGGAAAAATAAGATACTGGGCGTTGATTTCGTCAAATTCCGAGAATATTTCCTTTGTAGGATTTCTGAAACCAAAAACAACGAGAAACGAGAAGCTGGCACTTCGGCATCTTGTTAATAGGTTAGTTCCGGAAAATGCATATAAATGATGTAAAGTGTGTATAAAACATATGTGTATCATCATAAAAGTAGCATGGAACATAAGAAATTATAGATACGTTGGAGACGTATCAGCATCCCCAAGCTTAGTTCCTACTCGCCCTCGAGTAGGTAAACGATAACAAAAATAATTTCTTAAGTGACATGCTATCATAATCTTGATCAATACTATTGTAAAGCATATGAGATGAATGAAGTGATTCAAAGCAATGGTAAAGACAATGACTAAACAACTGAATCATATAGCAAGACTTTTTCATGAATAGTACTTTCAAGACAAGCATCAATAAGTCTTTCATAAGAGTTAACTCATAAAGCAATAAATTCTTAGTAGAAGGCTTTGAAGCAACACAAGGGAAGATATAAGTTTCAGCTGTTGCTTTCAACTTCAACATGTTTATCTCATGGATAATTGTCAACACAACGTAATATAACAAGTGCAATAGGTAAACATGTAAGAATCAATGCACACAGTTGATACAAGTGTTTGCTTCTAAGATAGAAGGAAGTAGGTAAACTGACTCAACAATAAAGTAGAAGATAGTCCCTTCGCAGAGGGAAGCATGGATTACTATTTTTGTGCTAGAGCTTTTCATTTTGAAAACATAGAAACAATTTTGTCAACGGTAGTAATAATTCATATGTGTTATGTATAAGATATCCTATAAGTTGCAAGCCTCATGCATAGTATACCAATAGTGCTCGCACCTTGTCCTAATTAGCTTGGATTAACATGGATTATCATTGCATAGCATATGTTCAACCAAGTGTCACAAAGGGGTACCTCTATGCCGCCTGTACAAAGGTCTAAGGAGAAAGATCGCATTTGATTTCTCGTTTTTTATTATTCTCAACTTAGACATCCATACCGGGACAACATAGACAACAGATAATGGACTCCTCTTTTAATGCATAAGCATTCAACAACAGATAATATTCTCATAACAGATTGAGGATTGATTGTCTAAACTGAAACTTCCACCATGGATCATGGCTTTAGTTAGCGGCCCAATGTTCTTCTCTAACAATATGCATACTCAAACCATTTGATCATGATAAATCACCCTTACTTCAGACAAGACGAACATGCATAGCAACTCACATGATATTCAACAAAGGTGAAATAGTTGGTGGCGTCCCCAGAAACATGGTTACCGCTTAACAAGCAACTTATAAGAAATAAGATACATAGCTACATATTCTTCACCACAATAGTTTTTAAGGCTATTTTCCCATGAGCTATATATTGCAAAGACAAAGAATAGAATTTTAAAGGTAGCACTCAAGTAATTTACTTTGGAATGGCAGAGAAATACCATGTAGTGGGTAGGTATGGTGGACACAAATGGCATAGTTTTTGTCTCAAGGATTTGGATGCACGAGAAGAATTCCCTCTCAATACAAGGCTAGGCTAGCAAGGTTGTTTGAAGCAAACTCAAGTATAAAACGGTACAGAAAAACTTACATAAGAACATATTGCAAGAATTATAAGACTCTACATCGTCTTCGTTGTTGTTCAAACACCTTAACCAGAAAATATCTAGACTTTAGAGAGACCAATCATGCAAACCAAATTTCAACAAGCTCTATGTAGTTCTTCATTAATAGGTGCAAAGTACATGATGCAAGAGCTTAAACATGATCTATATGAGCACAACAATTGCCAAGTATCAAATTATTCAAGACATTATACCAATTACCACATGCAACATTTTCTGTTTCCAACCAAATAACAATGAACGAAGCAGTTTCAACCTTCGCCATGAACATTAAAAGTAAAGCTAAGAACACCAGTGTTCATATGAACAAGCGGAGCATGTCTCTCTCCCACACAAGCATGAATTTATTCAGAGAATGAAAATAAAAAAATAAAAAAAGAACACAGACGCTCCAAGTAAAGCACATAAGATGTGACGGAATAAAAATACAGTTTCACTAGAGGTGACCTGATAAGTTGTCGATGAAGAAGGGGATGCCTTGGGCATCCCCAAGCATAGATGCTTGAGTCTTCTTGAAATATGCAGGGATGAACCACGGGGGCATCCCCAAGATTAGACTTTTCACTCTTCTTGATCATATTGTATCATCCTCCTCTCTCGACCCTTGAAAACTTCCTCCACACCAAACTCAAAACAAACTCATTAGAGGGTTAGTGCATAATCAAAAATTCACATATTCAGAGGTGACACAATCATTCTTAACACTTCTGGACATTGCACAAAGCTACTGAAAGTTAATGGAACAAAGAAATCCATCAAACATAGCAAAACGAGGCAATGCGAAATAAAAGGCAGAATCTGTCAAAACAGAACAGTCCGTAAAGACGAATTTTTCAGGGGCACTTAACTTGCTCAGATGAAAATTCTCAAATTGAATGAAAGTTGCGTACATATCTGGGGATCACGCACGTAAATTGGCAGATTTTTCTGAGTTACCTACAGACGGGGCGGCTCAATTTCGTGACAGCAAGAAATCTGTTTCTGCGCAGTAATCCAAATCTAGTATTGATTTTACTATCAAAGACTTTACTTGGCACAACAATGCAACAAAATAAATATAACGAGAGGTTTCTACAGTAGTAACAACTTCCAAGACACAACAAAACAGTAGCAAAATAAAAACATGGGTTATCTCCCAAGAAGTGCTTTCTTTATAGCCATTAAGATGGGCTCAGTAATTTTAATGATGCACTCACAAGAAATAAGAGTTGAAGCAAAAGAGAGCATCAAAAATAAAGTATGAAACAAATTTAAGCCTAACCCACTTCCTATGGAAAGGAATCTTGTACACAAATAAATTCATGAAGAACAAAGTGACAAGCATATAGGAAGATAAAACACAAGTAACTTCAAAATTTTCAGCATATAGAGGGGAAACTTAATATTATTAAGATGCATATAACCATGTTTCCCTCTCTCATAATAACTTTCAGTGGCATCATGAACAAACTCAACAATATAACTATCACATAAATCATTCTTATTCACATGCATAAAAGTATCATTACTCTCCACATAAGCATAGTCATTCTTATTAATTGTAGTGGGAGCAAATTCAACAAGGTAGCTATCATTATCACCATAATCATCAAATATAGGAGGCATAGTATAATCATAATTAATTTTCTCCTCAATAGTAGGTGGATGATAGTCATCATTGTAATCATCATATATAGGAGGTAAAGTATCATCAAAGTAAATTTTCTCCTCCATGCTTGGGGGACTAAAAATATCATGCTCATCAAAACCAGCTTCCCCAAGCTTAGAATTTTCCATAGCATTAGCAACAATGGTGTTCGAAGCGTTCATACTAATATCTTTGCTACTAGCATGCAAATAAGGTTCCATAGGTTTTTTAATTTTCGCATCAAACAATCCATGTCTGAACTCAGGAAATAGAATAAAAAGCTCAGTGTTATTTTCCATTATGCCTAACTAGTGAAAACAAGAAACAAAAAGATGCAATTGCAGGATCTAAAGGAAATAGCTTCAAGCACTCACACACCGGCAACAGTGCTAGGAAATAGCTTAGTAGTCGGAGGATGTGAATACCTTTTACCTTACCTCCCGGCAACGGCGCCGGAAAATAGCTTGTTGTCCACAACCGGCGCGTGGTTGACGTGGGAGGTAGAAATCTCGTGGTGTAGCTTTTCTTCGTTCCCGGCAACGGCGCCAGAAAATAGCTTGATGTCTACGCACGCTTCTATTCCTGTACACAGTGTTGGGCCTCCAAGAGCAGAGGTTTGTAGAACAACAGCAAGTTTCCCTTAAGTGAATCACCCAAGGTTTATCGAACTCAGGGAGGTAGAGGACAAAGATATCCCTCTCAAGCAACCCTGCAATTACGATACAAGAAGTCTCTTGTGTCCCCAACACACCTAATACACTTGTCAGATGTATAGGTGCACTAGTTCGGCGAAGAGATAGTGAAATACAAGTGATATGGATATATATGAGCGGTAATAACAATCTGAATAAAATATGGCAGCGAGTAATCATGCAGTGGAACGGTAAATAAACGGAGTTTCGATATTCGGAAGCAAGGCATAGGGATCATACTTTCACTAGTGGACACTCTCAACATTGCAATCATAAAGGAACATAAATAAGCACTTCACTATGCGATTCTGAATTACTCTTTGGCAAGATAACGAACACTAATTCATCATGTAGGCAAACCTTAAAGATGTATTCCCAAGTACTAATAAACACCCCACGCTGTCACCGTGAGCATTCATAGGAGGTACTAACACACCACAATTTCATAGAGACATCCAACTCAAATCATAACTCGGTGAATAGGTATTCTGTGAAATATAGCCTAAGAGACCCACACGGTGCACACACTGTCACCTTTACACACGTGGGACAAGGGGTCTCCGGAGATCACATAAGTAAAATCCACTTGAATAGCATAATGACATCTAGATTACAAAGCTCATCATATGGATCTCAATCATGTAAGGCAGCTCATGAGATCATTGTATTGAAGTACATGGGAGAGAGATTAACCACATAGCTGCCGGTAGAGCCCTCAGCTTCGGGGGAGAACTACTCCCTCCTCATCATAGGAGACAGCATCGTTGATGAAGATGGCGATGGTGTCGATGGAGATGCCTTCCGGGGGCAATTCCCCGTCCCGACGGCGTGCCGGAACAGAGACTTCTGTCCCCCGAATCTTGGCTTCGCGATGGCGGCGGCTCTGGAACTTTTCTCGTATCGTGGCTTATTCGTTTTAGGGTTTTCGCGACGGAGGCTTTATATAGGCGGAAGGGCAGCCTCAGAGGAGTCCTGGTGCAGCCACACCATAGGGGGGCGCCCCCCCTCCCCCTTGGCCGCGCCGCCTTGTGGGGTGGGGCCCCCTGGCTCCCCTCTGGCCCCTCTTCGGTGCTCTGGAAGCTTCTGGGAAAAATAAGATACTAGGCGTTGATTTCGTCCAATTCCGAGAATATTTCCTTTGTAGGATTTCTGAAACCAAAAACAGCAGAAAACGAGAACCGGCACTTCGGCATCTTGTTAATAGGTTAGTTCCGGAAAATGCATATAAATGATGTAAAGTGTGTATAAAACATATGTGTATCATCATAAAAGTAGCATGGAACATAAGAAATTATAGATACGTTGGAGACGTATCAACGATGCAACGCTTTCTACATGGTTTGAAGTATAATGTCAAAGGCATTGATCGTTATCAAAGTTACACTACAAGAAATCTGCCATAAGTTGACAAAATAGAGGTGTCATTGAAACGTCACTAATGGCTACTTGTGACGTTACGGTGACGCTTTTCAAAACGTCGAAAGCTGGGAGTCAGCAGTGACTGCTTAAGACGTTCCACTTGAAAACGTCGTAGAGCTTTGTGACGTTTTAAAATATCACTGACGGCATGACATTCCCAAAACATCATGGGCACCTGCCCCCGAGTCCAGCGTGGCAATCCGACGTGGCAAAATTGTGACGAATTGGAAATGTCAATATCTGAATTCAGCCCGGTCCATTCAGCTCCTTATGTGGGTTGAGCCCATTAGTTCTGATTATTTTTTTCGGCTTTGTTGGGCCTTGGCCCGTAACTGGCCCAATTACCTCGGCCTTTTTAGCTTATTTTTTTTCAACGGCCTTTTTAGCTGCTATACTTACTGGGCCTGGGCCAATTTTCATTGGGCCGTGGCCTTTTTAGGACCCATTACAGTTTTGGACCGGCAGTCAATAAGAACCAGTCAAGCTCATTATTAGTATGAACATAAAACTTAGCAAATTAATCAATTACATTGCAGCAACAAGAACCAGTCAAGCACATTATTAGTATGAACATAATTTTTTTGTCACGGTGACTTGGAGCAATAAGACTCAGTCATGCTCGTTATTACAATATAAACATAAAATTTCACTAGAGTTGTCTTCAGGATCTCCAGCATGCATCTTGCTAGAAAATGATGTTGCACAAGTTGTCTTCAGGTTCTCCAGCTCCAGGTTGTTCCGCGGCAGCTCGTCCTACACAGCCCGTAAACATCGCTTCGGGTCAACCCAAGTAAAATAAGCATCAAGGAACATAGTACACAGCAAACTCTTCTTCACAGCAAGATACAACAATCGAAGAGTTGCTAAGCAAGCATAAAGTGGGCGTGAAGTGTGAGCACTGACATGCTATCGTGGCAATAAACAATGATAAGGGAACGTAACATAGTATCTGCTACTTTGGTCCATGAATTCTAAGATCATGAAGTAACAATTATAAGGCAACATAACGTAGTATCTTCAATGTGTATAATGCTATTTGTAGCGAAACAGATCGAAACCACAACTGGTCAACACATTATAGCATGAGTAACCTTGAAATAAGACAGGAAAAATAAGAATTTGGAGGTGCAATGTCCAACTAGCAAGTGCAGAGGGATGATTCGGATATTTGCACCAGCTTATTCTGTAAATGATAGTAGGAAGCGGTTTAACACGTGATAGGGACACAGAAAAATTATATACCTTCATACCTGCTCATGGCTTCTCTGCTCATAACAGGCCTGGCAACGGAGAAAGAGTCAAAAGAAGGAAGTATTAGACCAAGACATCTACATCAATCTCACTGAGAGCCAAACACAGTTCAGTAACTTCACATCACAAGCCTATATATATACTATTGCACTGTTTGAATATGACATGATGAGAAGTTAAATGTGTCATATTCAAAAGAAGGTCCTGCTTATTACAGAAGGCATGTATAGAAATGAAGGCACAAGCTTATGTAAATAAAGAGAAGAAATCTAAAACAAGTTGCTGCTTATTATAGATGGCATATAATACAATAGAAGGAATTAAATAGCAGAAAGAACTGAAACTGCATGGATTGTATAGTAGTAGACTGGCAGAACTGTGCAATTAAGTCAACTTAAAACAGAAGACCTAGTCTATTTAGAGTAGGACATATGTAACAGTAACAAAATGAAGCACTAGATGCAGATCATGTTCTTTAGAAACAAGCATTGAAATCATTTAGCAAAAGTAAATAATTCAGGGACTACATAATAACTAGCATCCAGATCGTGTAAGAAGTTTAAAAAGTTAAAACACTACTATAACACACAGATGGTATCAAATTTGCTTGTGGAACAAACACAGGTGGTATACCTAGCTTCAGGTGGTATATCAGAGAAAATGCCACAAATAAGAGAGCCATAAAAATCCATAATCATGCATTCAGGTGGCATGTATAGTAGCAGGATAATGTTGTGATCTGCCGGTAGTGATGCACAGTAGCAATGAACAATTGGTTTCATGTACAATGAACAAAACAAACGAGCATCAGGAAAGAAAATCATTGAACAAATAAGGGTTCACCTACTTCAGCCCTTGATACTCCATCTTGGCGAGTCTGGTACTGGGTAGCATCATGTAGCCATCGGGAGCTCACAAAAGTAGCAACTACAGAGTGGAAAATGTTGTACTGGGTGCTAGTATTTAACAGGTTATGGAAACCTACAGACTAGTATATCTATTCATCTCAACTATGGGAAAAGGGTATTAAAATGAAAAGGTAATTTCGAATTCAACCATGTCCACATAGGTCAAATTATTAATCAAATGAACACATGCACAAAGGCCACTGCAGCTAGTGCCCAATTGAATTGGACCATGTCATTACCAGGGAGCATGAAGAGGGTGGGGCAAACATACACAAAGCTGCCCATTGAAAACAGAGCGAGCGCATAGCGCCTGCCGATCAACAACTAGTTGATGTCACGGTGCAGGCTGTCAGGCATCCTTGAGCCCATCTAAGATCAACCCGGCTCGACACCTTCGTGTCAACTTGGATCAAAGCCTGCATGTACAATTAATGTTATGTTGGTCAATATAGAATAATTATGCTTGGTTAATTGAATTGAAGAAAAATAAATTTACAACACAATCTGAGGAAAGTATAAGTGAAAAAAGAACCAAGCTTGGTCAAGTATGTCAATTCGCAAAAGGAACGAACACATAACATCTGCAATTAATCATAAATTTGGGTGGCTGCAGAACATCTCCAGCATAAACAACAGCAATAACCATGGTTCCCACATGCGTGTCAAGTAACAGTTTTGCAAAAGGCACATGCCTACCTATCTACAATTCAGAAATGATAACATGCAAAAGCACCGCAGCTGACTTAGAATTATCGTGTTAATGCATACACTCAGTTCTCTAAACTGCAGTAAGAACATAATTAAGTAAAAGTCAGAACTAGCATCAAAAAAATGCAGAGATTCTTGCCTCTAAAAGTTTCTACACTATATATAAGAAACAATTGCAGTAATTTGCATTTCAATAAACACAATAAGTGGACAAGCAGAGACACATTAAGATGAATAGCAAAGAAGGTTAAACATCCTATTTCTATATGCAATGAATGGGCAAAGCAAAGGTACATCAACTATTAAATGAAGCTCTATATCTTACACAATATATATTTGCGTGTCTGCTACACACATGGTCTAGCCAGGCGCCTAAAACTAATACATAGCAAAGGCTCATACACAGTCCAGCGTACCAAGCATCAGAGAACCAAAGGCCCAGAGCACATGCTGATACACATTTCGTATGGGGACACAATTGGTCGGACATGGGAGGGGGCAGGGCGAGCGTGGATGTCCTCCTCGAGGGAGAAGACTTGCTCCTGCATAATGTCATGGGTGGAAGCAAGTATTCAAGTTGAAATAAGTGCATATGCTAGAACAAGTTTATTTTCTGATCTATACAAGCAGGTTTCAACTTAGGCAGAAACAAAGACAAATTCTACACGGTGACGTGGCCGTGAATGTGTGTTTCCAACTCCGTCAGACAAGACAAGCAGCATAAGCATGAACAACTAGGCCGGCCTCGCATGACATCCCGTTCTTCCGTTGCAAGGTATCGACGACTATCGAGCAAGCAACAGACATCAGCTAGGTACACTGGGAAGAAGAAGTTGAATCGAGATTAGAGTTTGGTACCTGGGCAGCTGCGGCGTGGCGGTGGTCCACGCGGATCCGGTAGAAGCCGAAGATGAAGAGCATGGCGCGCGCGAGGTTGCGGCTGCAACGCACGACGGCGTCCCGCCTCCATCCCCGGAGGCGCGCGTAGGCGTCCCCCGGGCCCTCGGCCCCCTGGCGCTCCTCCTCCACCCCGAGCGTGCACACGCGACAGACGAGGTAGTAGGCGACGAGCAGGAGCACGGCGGCCACGACCCGGAGCGGGAGGAGCAGGGCCGCGATGACGGCCAGCCGCGCCGCCTCCGCCGCCCCAGGGGCCCACGGCCCATCGGCCCGTAGGCGTCCCGCCGCGCGTACGGCGCGTACCTCCGGTCCAGCTCCTCGAGGGTCTCCTGCGCCGCGGCCGTGGGTGCGGATGCGGCGGGGGCGGCGGAGGGCGGGGAGAGGAGCGGCTTGGCCGCGGGTGGCGCTGTCGAGCTCGGCGGGGGCATCGCCGTCGGGTCGATGCAGCGGGCGGCGGCGTGGATGTCCTCCTCGAGGGAGAAGACTTGCTCCTGGAGGTCCGCGGAGGCGTGGAGCTGGCGGTGGAGTTGGTTTGGCGATGGGTGGCGGCGGGGGGGGGAGAAAGATTGGATATCGGCGGCGGGGAACGAAAGTGGATGGGGAATTAGGGTTAAGTCAGTCGCGATGGGATCTGAAAATTTCGATTCGGCGCGCACATATCCCGCTCGATGAAAACTTCCCTCTCTTCTCTTATACGCCCAATACAAACTTCCAGCGATGGGATTGAGACGGGAGACGAAAAAATAGGCCACGTTGGCGAAAATTGATACGAGGTAGGTCGCAAATGTCTGAGTAAAAGTGATGACATGGCAGCCAACTCACAACTTCAATTACGCGAAAATCCTAACGACGATCTTGTTTCGTCGCAATAGGCTGCACTAGAACGTCGTAATCCATCCCGGTTAGATTATGACGTTTTCGTTTAAGCAGCTAACGACGTTTTTGCCCCAGAACGTCACTATTTTCTAAGGTTTTGCCCCCCTTCAACAGCCAACGACGGTCAAAGCTAGGAACGTCATAAAGCTATGACATTTTGATTTCCAGTCATAAAAAAACGTCATATTATGGCAGATTTCTTGTAGTGTTACACTACTATGAATCAACTGTTACATCATGCAATACAAGCTGAAGCACAGTTGGCTGATGAGGTGCAAGTCAAAGGACGTGCTACCGGAACTGGGCGCTACACGCCTAGGGCGCCTCCATCTACGGCGCCGGTGCCATCTTCCCGCCCCACAAGGTTCCCTACTTCTTCTAGCAAGCCGGTCTCCAATGTGTTCAACACAAAGAAGCCCGAACCTGCTTCAAGTACAAGTGGTTCTAGCATGTATACAGCGCGCAATCGCGATATGAATTTCCATACATGTGGAGGCAAGGGTCACTTCAAGAGAGACTGTCCTAACCGAAAGGTGATGATCATTAGACTGGAGATGATGCTGATCCATATGCTCCAGAAGATGATGATTATGACAGTGATGGTGTAGATGCTTCTCCGTCTGAAGCTCGCACTATTGTTGTGTCACAGCGTCCTCTTAATGTGCAGCCGAGTGCATCTACTCAACGCTGCAATTTGTTCCAAACAAAGGCACTAGTTGGTCCTGATAAAGCTTGCAAAGTCATTATTGATGGCAGGAGTTGTCGCAATCTAGCAAGCAAGGAGTTGTGTGCCAAGCTGGAGTTGAAGTATCTACCGCACCCGCATCCATATTATATTCAGTGGTTAAGTAACAATGGTGAGATGAAGGTAAACCACATGGTGCGTGTTGATTTTGAGATTGGACCGTATAAGGATTCCATTGATTTTGATGTGGTTCCTATGATGGTGTGTCACCTACTGTTGGGTTGGCCATGGCTCTATGACCGTTCTGTGCAACACAATGGTCATGCCAATACATATCACTTGGAGTTCAAGGGCAATAAAATCAACTTGCAGCCTATGTCACCACAACAAATTGTCAATGAATCTCGTCAAAAAGTTGAAGTAAACTTGGAGGATGCTCAAGTAGATAGGCGAGAGAATTGTAATACCGTGAGTGATATAACGAAAAGTGAGAGAGAGTGAATTCATTAGTCTTATTAGCCACCAAAGAGGACATGAGAGAATTTAGTGAGGATCCTACAGCCATGCCTCTTGTGCTCATGTACAAGGGTGAGGTTTTGGTTTCTAACCACATGACCCCTATTTCTCTTGGTGTTTCTAGTGTTTTGCAGGAATTCAGCGACGTGTTTCTGGAGGAGGTGCCCGCGGGATTGCCACCATTGTGTGGTATTGAGCATCAAATTGATTTGATCCCCGGAGCTCCGCTGCCCAATAGGGCGCCATATAGGACGAACCCCGAAGAGACGAAGGAGATACAGAAGCAAGTACAAGCGCTACTCGACAAAGGTTATATCCACATAAGCGCATGTGTGTAGATTGTAGAGCGATAAACAACATTACTATTTGATATCGTCATCCTATTCCCCGTTTAGAGGATATGCTAGATGAATTGAGTGGTGATGTTGTTTTCTCTAAAATTGATTTACGTAGTGGTTATCATCAAATTAGGATGAAAGAAGGGGATGAATGGAAAACAGCCTTTACAACAAAATTTGGTTTATATGAGTGGTTAGTAATGCCTTTTGGTTTAACTAATGCACCTAGCACTTTCATGAGACTGATGAACCATGTTTTGTGTGATTTTATTGGCAAGTTTGTGGTTGTATACTTTGATGACATATTAATCTACAGCCGCAATGAATTGGATCATACTATACATATTCGATATGTTTTGCAAGTGTTGCGTGATAGTAAACTCTATAGTAATCTTGAGAAGTGCACATTTTGCAAAGATAAGGTCATAAATCTGGGTTATGTTGTCTCTAAGCATGGAGTAGAAGTAGATGTGTCTAAAATTGAAGCAGTTCAAAATTGGCCTACTCCCATGAATGTGAGTAAAGTAAGAAGTTTTCATGGTCTAGCTGGGTTCTATAGAAGTTTTGTGCCCAATTTTAGTACTATTGCTGCACCTTTGAATGAATTGACTAAAAAGGATGTTGCATTTGAGTGGGACGCAACCCAAGATTATGCTTTTGATGAACCGAAAAGATTGTTAACTTCTGCACCGTTGCTTGCACTCCCTGATTTCAATAAGCAATTTGAGATTGAATGTGATGCTAGTGGTATTGGAATTGGTGGTGTGTTGATGCAAGAGGGTCGTCCAATTGCATATTTTTCTGAGAAACTTTCTGGTGCTAAGTTGAACTATCCTATCTATTCTGGCAACATTATTTGTGGCCAAAAGAATTTATCATACATTCTGATCATGAAGCTTTGAAATATCGGAAAGCTCAATCTACATTGCATAGGCGTATTGCTAAGTGGGTTGATTTCATTGAGTCTTTTCCATATATTATTAAGCATAAGAAAGGAAAATATAATATTGTTGCTGATGCTCTATCCAGGAAGAATATGCTATTAACTCAACTTGATGTTAAAATTCCTGGATTAGAAGTAATATGTGATTTGTCTGCCACCGATCATGATTTTGCTGAACCATATCGCTTGTGTGCTATTGGTAAAGCATGGGAGAAATATCACATACATGATGGGTTGTCGTTTAGGGCTAACAAACTATGTGTTCTAGAATCATCTATGCGTTTGCTCTTATTACAGGAATCACATGCTGGAGGTTTGATGGGTCACTTTGGGCGTGAGAAGACGCTACTCATGCTCGCTGATCACTTCTGTTGGCCAAAGATGAGGCGGGATGTGGAAAGGTATGTGAAGAGGTGCATTACTTGCAACAAGTACAAGTCCAAGCTGAAGCCACACGGTTTGTATACTCCTTTACCGGCACCTACTATACCATGGGAGGATATTAGTATGGATTTTGTGTTGGGTTTTTCGTGTACTAAGAGATTCCATGATTCTATATTTGTGGTAGTGGATATATTTTCTAAGATGTCACACTTTATTGCCTGCCACAAGAGCAACGATGCGTCGCATATTGCTAACCTGTTTTTCAGGGAGAATGTACGTCTATATGGAGTCCCGAAGACTATTGTTTCTGATCGTGACGTGAAGTTTATGAGCTACTTCTGGAAGACACTTTGGGGAAAGCTGGGGACAAAGCTATTTTTTAGCACTACTTGTCATCCCCAAACTGATGGTCAAACTAAGGTGGTGAATAGAACATTGTCACAACTGTTGAGATCCATGATCAAGAAGAACCTGAAGGAGTGGGAAGATTGTTTGCCGCACGTGGAGTTTGCTTACAACTGGGCGGTACATTCTACCACCGAGTTGTGTCCCTTTGAGGTGGTGTATGGTTTCAAACCCATTACTCCACTTGACTTGTTGCCTCTACCCATACATGAGAGAGTCAATATGGAGGCATCCAAGAGGGCAAATTTTGTACGGTAGATACATGTGAAGACTAAAAAGTTGATAGGAGAAGAAAGGCAAGAACAATGCTGCAAGGGTGAACAAGAAGCGCGAGGAGATGTTGTTCAAACCTGGTGATATGGTCTGGGTATATTTTCGCAAGCATAGGTTCCCGAAGCTACGGAAGTCCAAGTTGCTTCCTCGTGGTGCTGGTCCTTCCAAAGTGCTTGCCAAGATCAATGATACTGCATACTCGATAGATCTTCCAATTGATGAGTTTGGTGTCAGCAATTCTTTCAATGTGGCTGATTTGACACCATATGATGGAGAAGACCTTGGAGCATCGAGGTCGACGCCTTTTGAAGGGGGGAGATGATGAGGACATTCCTACTACACTACTACCTCCATCATTGCAAGATGAAGACGATGTTGCTGTGAAGCTCAAGTCCAATGAAGTCGGGATTGGACCCATTACAAGGGCTCGTGCGAAGCTACTCGAACAACAGGTGAATTTGTTCCTAAGTGATACTTTGATCGATGAGAGCTTTATACTGTCGAAGTCCTATTACTTATGTATGATCAGGTATGAAGAGGGAGCAAGCTTCGCACAAGGAGAAGAGAAGCAGCTGGATGTCAAGCTGGACATGGAGCTGGACATGAAGACATCCCATGAAAGTGCGGGGGAGGAGAGGGAGGCATGCGCGAGGGAAGAAGACGAAGTCCAGGCCGGCGCCAGGCCTAGTCTGACCGGCCGCCACACTGGCGCGCCCGGTCCCCAGCCCGGTCCAACCGGACGCCACGTCGGGTCAGCCCAGCGCCGACCGGATCTTCAGCTCATGCCATCCGCGTGGGTGTACTGAGCCACCCAACCCGCACCCGGTCACCACCCGGTGCCAGGCCCGGTTTCGACCTGCCTGCCCGGTGATACGTCTCCAACGTATCTATAATTTCTTATGTTCCATGCTAGTTTTATGACAATACCTACATATTTTATTCATACTTTATATCATTTTTATGCATTTTCCGGTACTAACCTATTAACAAGATGCCGAAGCGCCAGTTCTTGTTTTCTGCTGTTTTTGGTTTCAGAAATCCTACACAGGAAATATTCTCGGAATTGGACGAAACAAAAGCCCACGGCCCTATTTTCCAAGTAGGATTCCAGAACAGCGAAGAAGAGTCGGAGGCGGCCAGCAGGGGGGCCACCCCATAGGGCGGCGCGGCCCACCCCCTGGCGCGCCCAGGTGTGGGGAGGGAGCCCCTGGCTCCCCCGACGCTGCCTCTTCGCCTATATAATCCTTCGTATCGGAAAACCCTAGTACCGAGAGCCACGATACGAGAAAAGTTACTGAGACGCCGCCGCCGTCAACCCCATCTCGGGGGGTTCTGCCGGAGAGGGGAATCATCACCGGAGGGCTGTACATCACCATGCCCGCCTCCGGAATGATGCGTGAGTAGTTCATCCTTGGACTATGGGTCCATAGCAGTAGCTAGATGGTTGTCTTCTCCTATTATGCCATCATGTTTAGATCTTGTGAGCTGCCTATCATGATCAAGATCATCTATTTGTAATGCTACATGTTGTGTTTGTTGGGATCCGATGAATATGGAATACTATATCAAGTTGATTATCGATCTATCATATATGTGTTGTTTATGATCTTGCATGCTCTCCGTTGCTAGTAGAGGCTCGGCCAAGTTGATACTTGTAACTCCAAGAGGGGGTATTTATGCTAGATAGTGGGTTCATGCCTCCATTGAATCTGGGACAGTGATAGAAAGTTCTAAGGTTGTGGATGTGCTGTTGCCACTAGGGATAAAACATCAATGCTTTGTCTAAGGATATTTGTATTGTTTACATTACGCACAATACTTAATGCAATTGTCTGTTGTTTGCAACTTAATACCGGAAGGGGTGCGGATGCTAACCCGAAGGTGGACTTTTTAGGCATAGATGCATGCTCGGATAGCAGTCTATGTTCTTTGTCGTAATGCCCTAAGTAAATCTCATAGTAGTCATCATGATATGTATGTGCATTGTTATGCCCTCTCTATTTGTCAATTGCCCAACTGTAATTTGTTCACCCAACATGTTATTTATCTTATTGGAGAGACACCACTAGTGAACTGTGGACTCCGATCCATTCTTTTACATCTAAAATACAACCTACTGCAATCATTATTCTCTGTTGTTCTTTGCAAGCAAACATCATTCTCCACACCATACGTTTAATCCTTTGTTTTCAGCAAGCCGGTGAGATTGACAACCTCACTGTTAAGTTGGGGCAAAGTATTTTGATTGTGTTGTGCGGGTTCCACGTTGGTGCCGGAATCCCTGGTGTTGCGCCGCACTACACTCCTTCACCAACAACCTTCATGTGGCCTTCATCTCCTACTGGTTCGATAACCTTGGTTTCTTACTGAGGGAAAACTCGCTGCTGTACGCATCACACCTTCCTCTTGGGGTTCCCAACTCACGTGTGCTTCACGCGTCATTGATACGTCTCAAACGTATCTATAATTTCTTATGTTCCATGCTACTTTTATGATGATACTCACATGTTTTATACACATTATATGTCATTATTATGCATTTTCCGGCACTAACCTATTGACGAGATGCCGAAGAGCCAGTTGCTGTTTTCTGCTGTTTTTGGTTTCAGAAATCCTAGTAAGGAAATATTCTCAGAATTGGACGAAATCAATGCCCAGGGTCTTATTTTTCCGCGAAGCTTCCAGAAGACCGAAAGGGAAACGAAGTGGGGCGACGAGGAGCCGACACAACAGGGCGGCGCGGCCTAGGCCCTGGCCGCGCGACCCTGGTGTGTGGGGCCCTCGCGTCGCCCCTAAACCTACCCTTCCGCCTACTTAAAGCCTTCGTCGCGAATACCCCAGTACCGAGAGCCACGATACGGAAAACCTTCCAGAGACGCCGCCGCCGCCAATCCCATCTCGGGGGATTCAGGAGATCGCCTCCGGCACCCTGCCGGAGAGGGGAATCATCTCCCGGAGGTCTCTTCATCACCATGATCTCCTCCGGATCGATGTGTGATTAGTTCACCCCTGGACTATGGGTCCATAGCAGTAGCTAGATGGTTGTCTTCTCCTCATTGTGCTATCATGTTAGATCTTGTGAGCTGCCTATCATGATCAAGATCATCTATTTGTAATGCTACATGTTGTGTTTGTTGGGATCCGATGAATATTGAATACTATGTCAAGTTGATTATCAGTCTATCATATATGTTGTTTATGTTCTTGCATGCTCTCCGTTGCTAGTAGAGGCTCTGGCCAAGTTGATACTTGTGACTCCAAGAGGGAGTATTTATGCTCGATAGTGGGTTCATGCCTCCATTGAATCTGGGACAGTGATGGAAAGTTCTAAGGTTGTGGATGTGCTGTTGCCACGAGGGATAAAACATCGATGCTTTGTCTAAGGATATTTGTGTTGATTACATTACGCACCATACTTAATGCAATTGTCTGTTGTTTGCAACTTAATACTGGAAGGGGTTCGGATGATAACCTGAAGGTGGACTTTTTAGGCATAGATGCATGCTGGATAGCGGTCTATGTACTTTGTCGTAATGCCCTGACTAAATCTCATAGTACTCATCATGATATATGTATGTGCATTGTTATGCCTTCTTTATTTGTCAATTGCCCAACTGTAATTTGTTCACCCAACATGCTATTTATCTTATGGGAGAGACACCACTAGTGAACTGTGGACCCCGGTCCATTCTTTACATCTGAAATATAATCTACTGCAAACTCTGTTCTTTACTGTTCTTCGCAAACAAACATCATCATCGACTTGCCAGGCTAAACGCCAGCATTCT
This sequence comes from Lolium rigidum, assembly GCF_022539505.1. NCBI lineage: Eukaryota > Viridiplantae > Streptophyta > Magnoliopsida > Poales > Poaceae > Lolium > Lolium rigidum. Next base: position 75,649,286 of record NC_061511.1, on the reverse strand, counting down.
GGTCTACGAAGAAAAGAAAGAAGAGAATGAAAGCTAATCCTTTGTTTACAGCAAGCCGGTGAGATTGACAACCTCACTGTTACGTTGGGGCAAAGTACTTTGATTGTGTTGTGCAGGTTCCACGTTGGCGCTGGAATCCCTGGTGTTGCGCCGCACTACACTCCGCCACCAACAACATTCACGTGTTCCTTGACTCCTACTAGTTCGATAACCTTGGTTTCTTAGTGAGGGAAAACTTGCTGCTGTACGCATCACACCTTCCTCTTGGGGTTCCCAACGGACGTGTGCTTACACGCCATCAGTCATCAAGCACTTTTTCTGGCGCCATTGCCGGGGAGATCAAGACACGCTGCAAGGGGAGTCTCTCACACCCAATCTCTTTAGTTTGTTTATTGTCTTGCTTTATTTTATTTTCTGTCTTGTTTGCTTTCTCTATATCAAAAACACACAAAAATTAGTTACTTGTTTTACTTTATTTAATTCAGTTTGCTTTACTTATTTTTATTATTGTTAAAATGAGTAATCCTGAGGTTGAAGTTCGTTCGTTTAAGCAACAAGGGGGAGAAAGTTTTAAAGATGCTTGGTATAGAATTAGTGATGCTCATCATAGGTGCACTAAGAAACACTCCACTATTATCCTCCTTAGGAACTTTTATGTTGGTATCTCTAGCTGGAATAGGTATGTTCTTGATACTCTTGCAGGGGTAATTTCCTAGGTACTCCTGCTTTAGAAGCTAGTTGCATTATTGAGAGTCTAGTCGGAATACCACCTGTTAATGAAGCTAAAATTGAAATCTCTCTTGAGGATGTCATGAAAAAGTTGGAGGCCATAGAGAAAAACCTTCCAAGTGTTGAGACTAAATTGGGAATATTACTTGATAATACTGATAAACTTGATAAATCTCTAGGAGGAATTAATGAAAGAATTGCTGTTGGGACCCCGGACTAGCTGTCCGAAATACCCTGTTATGTATACAGTTCACGATCCCATGATCAGTGCGCCATGAACACATAACCGAACTGATATCAAATTACACCATCCATTACAAAGCGGAATAAGAAAATTACAATAAGGTCTCATGACCATTACTTACATAATAGCCTCGAAGGGCCTAACTAAACATCAGAGTAGCATCATCACTTCAGCAGCGCAGTACCCAAGTCATCTGCCATAACCCTACAGGCAACTGACTGGGAAGACGTTCCTAGCTCGCATAGAGGTCGTCAACTCCTTCTTCATCGGTCGAATTTCCTCCAAGTCTGACCAAGTAAATAGCCAGGGAACAAAGCCGTGAGTACATTGGAATTGTACTCGCAAACCATCAAGAAAGATGCTAACAAAGCTAACTAAAAGAGACAAGAGAGGAAGAATAGTTTCTCTTGTGGATATAGCATGTGAAAGAGAATCAGTTTCTCTTGTGGATATAGCATGTGAAGAGAATCAGTTTCTCTTGTGGATATAGCATCCCACATCGCAGTTGAAGGGGACACTAAGAGGGTGATAGGATATTTCTATGACATCTCTATATCTTTATTGAAGAAGATACTTAAAAAGATAACCTATGACATCCCTATATATTTGTTAAAGAAGCTTCAAAAGAGTTCTTCAACATAAAACACTAGGATGGGAGTAGCCCTTTTTATTTCCTTTCCGACCATCTTCACATGGTCAATCCACTTTCCTGTACCTTTCCGGTACTCCGAAAACAACTTTCTCTTTTTCTTTGTAAAGCTTTTCTATAAACAAAACTGGCCCAGGTTAAGGTAGGCCTTTTCAACCCGTCCATGACCGCGGAGGCGTCCATTCGAATAGATTTAACTCTGCAGAGTTTGCACACTTTCCCCACAACTATCCGGATACCTATCGTGTGGGCATCATCCCCGCATAACAACGTATGCCACGACGGATACCCGAACATAACCTTTCGCTTATCTCCACTGACATGAGTCCTTCCCCTGCGGGCTTACCCCTTCCCGGCACCCCGGCAGCATACCTCCTTTTTGAGCGTATCTCCGGCGCCACGATAGAAGACCCTCAGTAATCGTCCGGCTATAGACAACTACAGTGTATTGCCTCCTTCAGAGCGCAACCCGGCGTCAGAGGTCATCGTGACCCTCCTAGAGAGTTGTGAAGGTGTCTCATGCCAGCTTCAACAAACTAGGGCTAAGCCCCGTGCCCACGTTGGGGTAGAGTGGTTGTGCGATAAAAGTTGGGCTGGCGTACACTTATACGCAGTGCTCCTTTAAAAACATTTTACCCACATTTCCTTTATCTGCCAACAAACCACCACATTTCTCCGAACAACCTTGTTCCAAACATTTTCTTTTCCGAGAACATACACTTGGGTAGAGTTAACTTACCCAAGGTATATTCCTCCAACATCCTTGTCCAAAAACTTTGCCTTTCCAAAACATACGCTTGGGTAGAGTTAACTTACCCAAGGTTTTCCCAAACATTTACAACAAGGTAAGCCTTGAGGGGTTCCCAACCTATAGTTTCATGAGTGGAACTACTATTGCACTACGGCCGAGATGAGAGTCATCACGCCATAGATGGTGTAAAAAGGGGTAATGGAGTGGATCATACTTGCTTTAAGAGGAGGATTATACTATCAGATTTGTGGTGCTAAAAATACAACTTAGATAGTGGAGTATCACTATCCAACATACTCTCCAATGGGTACACGGCATACTCCTCTCAAGTTGAGAATATACCAAGAACATGACATTGATACCTCTATACTACAAAGGGGGTGGATGTGGTGTAAGTTACTATCTTGAGATGGAACATGCTCAAGTTGAGCATACAAGATAACCAAGTGGAATGGCACGGCCATAGTATCATGCATCCCATAACACAAGGACAATAGTGGAGTATCACCACTAGGGAGTACCCCACTTGCAATCACACATAGATGACATAAATAGAGAGAATAACACACATAGAATTAAGGTGCTTTGGACATCAACAAATGACATCCAACTAGACACCAAGTCAAAGATCAAAAGACGGCTTGCCTTGGCTTATTTGTCCCTGGACTTCTTCAACTCCATCAATATAAGATCGAATCCCAACAATCATAAATAAAATCCTCGTCCGATTCCATTTCTTCTTCTTCTCCGGAATTGTTCGCATCTATCGCCGGAAAATATAAAAGGAACACAATCAATCACATTGCATCAACAAAACAACATTCAACATTAAACAACTAACTACTCAACCAAGGGATAACATACTAAGGACTTATAGATACTACGAAACATCTTTAAGAGTTTTAATTTAGAAAACCCCATTTATTTACCTAGCAAAGGTATGAGTGCAACACAACTTAGCAATTGCCTCTCTCGGTATCACCATGGCACAAACTAAGTATCCTCTGGTAGATAACATCATAAAGAGGACAAGTGAATTAGTTTGGCCTCACAAATATTCATATTATAATTTGAAACATTTTTGGGAAAGTAGAAAACAATTTTCCTAACTTAATTTGCTCACATAACACAACATCCAAAATAGGAAGCAAACCAAATACCACATCATGTGGAAACTTAAGCAAAACAAAAGAGCTAATGTTAAGTTGCAGAGGTTTTGTTTTGCAAGCATAAAACAAAGGTTGTCCAATTCTAAGAAAAAGAGTTGGACAAGGGTTTTAAGTAAACCAAAAAGTTTTGAACCAACAATGCATGTCACACATATACATTACTAACAGTAACAAATATGCATGAACAGAGACTAATAGTATTTTTCCTAGATGGCCAGTACTAATACAAGACTAACCCAATTGGAATCACCCAAAAATATTAAACCTACAATTTTAGGAATTTCTTTGAATCTGTCTGTACAGAAAACAAGATCTGTAAGCCATAAATCATAGAAAAATCCTAAAACTATGAGACCACTGGCATTTGAAAGATATTAAAACAGAGAAGCATACACAATTGGATTTGGGTTCAAAATGTTTCTGAAACTCTCACAAATGGATTAACAAGGTTACTGCATGTCTTTACCATTTGCTTTATCTCTGGATTTACATAGCATATAAAAGTTTGAAAATTGTTTGAGATGATTAAGAAAACATTCAGTAGTCCTAAAAAATTTGAATCACTCAATTAGGTTCAAAGATGGATTTTTGGTAATTTAAAAACTAACAGCCATGTCTGCAGAACACACAGAACAAGTTTAATTCACCAAAAATCGTACATAACTCATAAAAATATGAGGTCAGCTGCATCTGAAAGGTATTGAATAGGTGGTTCTTACCCAATTTGTTTCATTCAAAAATTCGTTTCCAAGCTCCTGGTTTAATTCGACAAAGTCAGATCTGACCAGATCTTGATCTGTGAACCATTTCAGTTTCAGGAGGTCATTCGAAGTGAAACCAACGCTAAAATGAAGGTATTGAGGAGAGCTTTCACCCGCAGTTGAGTTTGCTCAAAAAGGTTTTGTAAAACTGAACAAATCTAACAAACAGTGAATCTTCATGTTTACAGAACTTTATTTACCAAGAAAAATCTGTAACGAAATTTGAGGATGAAGCCAATGCCAAGTTGTAGATCTTTTCAATATCTATCTGTGGAACTTTGAATCACTCGATTTGGATCTGCACACGAGTTTTGGCGGATTTTACAAAATTGTACAGAATCTGAAACAGCAAGATAGCAGAAATTACTGCATAGGGCCAGACCAGTTCCTGCGTATCGTCTTCAGTCCCACCTTCAACCGGCTACGGATCCCTCATGATTTCGTCAGGTGGTTCGGAGAAATCCCTTCAAACATCATCGTCACCACCAACACTGGCTGCTACTGGAGGATGGTTACAGTGAGAGAAGGCGATGACGCATACATCGACCAGGGGTGGGCGGCCTTCGCCATCGCTCATCAGCTGCAGATAGGCCAGTTCTTCGTCTTCAAGAAGGTTTCCACCTTCCAGTACAATGTGGTCATCTTCAACCACACCTGCACTGAGGTGATGACCATGTGCCGTTACCATGGCGATGCCACCAGGTGTGTCGTCTTTCAAAATCATGTCTGAAGCTTACCTGGTCTGTGTGTAGTTGTTGTTCATGTCGTCTATTGAACTATGATCGTCTATGGTGTGTCGTGAACTATGATCGGCCTGTGTCGTGAACTATGACCGTGTTTGAACTATGATCAGTGCTAAGTTTGCCTGAACTATGAATTGTGTTCTTGCTTGTGTTGTTGGTCGCTGGTAACCTCACCATCGAAGGTAAGAGGTAAGCAGAAGCAGACTCTGGGTTGCAACTAAACAACAGGGGCGCCGTTCTGGACTGGTACAAGGCCTGAAAACCGACCTATCAAACGGGCAGAGCCCAAATCTCCACGGGGCCAAAAAAAACTCTATGCAGATCACCAAACAACGTGGCTTTTATGTCCCATGGCTCATCTGCGACGCGCAAGGGACTCATTTTCGCTGCGTCGGTGGTGCAGGAATCTGATGCAGGCAACCAAACGCGTCCTAGATGAATTGACACGGGTGAGCGCAGGGAACGGCGAATGGTGTGAGGCGAGGCGAATCAGTCGGAGTAGGTCGGCTAGCAGCAAAAGAGCAACCAAACCCTTGGGTGGGCCGCAACCATCGGGAGGATCAAGATGGGAAGACGATCAGACAAACAAGGAGATGATCAAACAAGTTGGTTGGTAGGTTGATTACTTCGTGCGGTCGCTCCTTGATTGGCTTCACCTCAGATCGGCCACGGCATACCATATGGATGTATAACAATTAACAATATACAAGTCTAACACTTCGTCACTGACCTAGTGAGTAACTCAAGAGCCCATCGGCTCAATTGTTTAGCCCATTAAGGCTAACGAAGCAAATTGTTGCTCAACTATGTTTATCAAGAAAACGAGCCAAACGTAAATAAGTCGAGTAAAATAGCGTTCATTAAACTCATCAAACTTTGAACTTTGAACTATTTTTTTTTCAGAGACGAGATCGGGTCAACTCCCGATCGAAAACAGTAGCAGACACGGGCGGACAGGAGAGACAGGGCGCGGGCGGCAGCTGGACGGGAGACGGCCTGGCGGTGGGGCGGCCCGGTGGAAGGGAGAGGTTGGGCGTGGGCGGCGACCGAACGGAGCGCCGGGCGCAGGCGGTGGCCGGGCGGAGACGAGGCGGGCGGCCGGACGAGGCGGAGACGCCCAACGGGCGGAGCGCCGGGCGCGGGCAGCAGACGGGCGAAGATGGGGCGGGCGGAGGCGGGCCAGACGGCCGGACAGAGGCGGCAGCCGGACAGGGGCGACGGCGGAGCGGACGGGACGGAGACGACCGGCGGCGGCTGGGGCGGCGAGGGAGAGGCGGCGGCGACGGCCGGGCGCGGCGGCAGGAAGCCGGGGCGGGCGGCAGCGGCTGCGAGGAGAGGAGCTAACGTAGCTCCGATACCTTGTTAGGGTAATAGACTTGTTGTATTACCAAGGGGTCAACGGCCACAATATATAGTACATGTATAGGTGCAAATATGCAGGAAGCCTCCTAACATATGGGAAAAATACAATATACAGATATATACATCTAACATATGTCTACCCTAACTGAGGCGCCAATTAAGTTTGCGTGAAAGTTGACACTTTGTCAGCATTATTGTGATTTCTCGTGCACGAAATGTACAGATGCACACGCCATACAGTGCCAAGCAGCCCAACAAGAGCAAAGATGGCCATGTCTGACCGAAAAGTGCTTTTGGATCCTGACCTCGAGTGCTCTCGCCATTTTAGAAAAATAAGAGGCATTATTATAAATTATCAAAAAATCTGAAAATAGTTTCGAATATTGTCAGTGATACATCCACGATCATGAAAAATCTCAACCCGAAATTATTTTTATCTAGGCAAGAAAAAATGACAAAGTCTGATACGTTTTGGAGATTTGGAAATGTACTAGTCTGACCTACACTTTTGTCATTTCTGTGTAGTTTAGAATATAAAATATTTGAAATTAATATTTTGCACGTTTGTAGTAGGATACATCATTGACTATATGTGTATTTTTCAGAATTTTGAACCAAATCTGCAGTCCATGTGTGACTAGATGGGTTCTGATCGAACCATCTGGAAGCTTCGTTTCCAGCCGGCATCCAAAGCCCAAAGCAGGGCCACCTCCAGTCCAGCGGAGAGAGTCTGTTCTGTTCGGCGGGCCCTACATATCTTCGGCTCCGCTAGAAAACAAACCCATCCCACACATCCTCTCGCCTGCCAAGCCAAGCCAAACCACCCTTCCGATTTCTGAGACCCAAACGAGATCCGCAACTCCGCAATGGAGGATCGCAGCCGCGGGTGGAGTGGGATGGCGTCTCCGCCGCCGCCGCCGCCGTCCCGCAGCTCCTGCACCCCGGTGGACACGTACCGCATGCCCCCGCGGGCGACCTTCTTCGCCTTCAACCGCCCTCCGTGGATTTCCCAGCTCGCCGAGGCCAACTTCTACACCCCCTGCGTCGAGGACCGCGTCTGCGCCACCTGCGGCGGCGCCGCCTTCTGCGACCACTGCTGCGGGGAACACCACCGGGGCCACGACACCTCCCCCGCCCCCGCCGAGAACGGCCACGCCACCGTCGAGGAGTACCGCAGGGACGCGTTCTGCACCGCCTGCCGCGTCGCCTTCTCCTCCGACCTGTGCCCGCACCACAAGTTCGAGTGCGCCGTCGGCAAGGACCACGTCATCATCCCCATCGTCGAGCACCTCAACTGGTACTGCGCGCGATGCATCGGGGTGGAGCGCTGGTTCTCCGTCCTCTTCGACGGCGTCCAGGTTCGTGACTCGATCGATCGACTCCGTCGTCCCCTGAATCCATTCCTGGTCGATCTGGTACTAGTTCACCGTTGATTGGGTTGCAGACCTTCCGGGACGAGGATCAAAACTTCCTGGTGCCCTTGTTCTGGAAGGGGCCGCCTATCCCGGAGACCCCTTCGTGGTTTTCCTACCTCATCCGCCAGGACTTCTGGCTCACATGCGCCACGGACCGCGTCTGCAACACCTGCGACGGCGCCCGTTTCTGCGACCACTGCTGCGGGAAGCACCACCAAGGCCACGACACCGCCGCCGCTGCCGCCGACGCCAACGACAAGGATCCCCCAGCGACGGCTCACAGGAGGGACTCGTTCTGCATCAACTGCCGCGTCGCCTTCTGCTCCGATCTGTGCGCGCACCACGCCGAGGGCCACGAGGTCATCCCCATCGACCTGCACAAAGACTGCTGGTACTGCGCGCGGTGCACCGGAACTGAGCCGTGGTTCCTCGGCGCCGTCTGTGGCGCCACGGTCGGGAACTCGAATACTCGATCGATTTGACTACGTTTTGTTTGTCTACCCTTGACGAGTTGAGTTGATTGATCGTGTGGAGGTCTTAATTTCGCTGCAGACTTACAAGGACGAGCACGGCAATGTGCTGCTGCCCCTGCACCTGAACACGCCGAACATCCCGATGCCGGCCTTCATGCTGCAGGACGACGAAGAAGACTGCCCTTGGTGGATGCGAAAGCTCATCGCCGCCAACTTCGACAAGACGTGCGCCCGGGACCGCGTGTGCAAGACCTGCGGCGGCGCCCCCTTCTGCGACCACTGCTGCGGGGAGCACCACCGAGACCACCACACCGCGTCCGCCAGGCCCGCCAGGCCTGCCAGGGGGGTGAACGGCTTGGCGGTGCCAAAGGAGGCGCACCGGAGGGACTCGTTCTGCATCGACTGCGGCGTCGGCTTCTGCTCCAACCTCTGCGAGCACCACGCGGGCCACGAGGTCATCCCCATCGACGCATACGGCGACCGCCACTTCGTGCGGAGCACCGGGTCCGAGTCCTGGTTCATCGCCTCCACCTTCGACGGCATCGAGGTGCGTAACGCCATCGACCCCCACAGTGTGTATTGCTACTCTTGACGATCTTGCAGCTGTAGTTACGTCGTTCTTCTCGGCTGATTGGGTTGCGTTGCGTTGGTGCAGACTTTCGAGGACAAGGACGGCAACCTGATGGTGCCCCTGGAGCGGAAGCGCTCCATCTTACCGGAGCCAGGCCTGAGGTACCGCTACGACACCACACCACCCATCGCCCCGCACCAGATGGATGAAGCCATGGAGGTGAGCGTCGGTAACTAGTGATTGACTGGCTATTCCATCTACGACGTTGGTTTCAACTCTGAACCACCGTGTGATCGATCGGGGCACTTCAAAACTATTCGGAAGTGTCATCAATTCTTCTACCCAGTTCGTGTCTGTTTGGGAACCCATGAAATTTGAGATCGTCAGACATTTTACATGTGTAGTGGTTAAGAAGCATGCGAAAGAACATCGAACCATCTAAGATGACTGATCAGCTATGGGCTTGTTGAACTGTATGGTGTTCTCAGTTTTCTCTTCGTTTTCGAGATTTTGGCTAGAGTTTTCGTTAAACTGATCGGTGGAAGTATAATGATAACTTGAGCTATGGACTTGCATGTTGAACTGTATGATGCTTTCATTTTTCTCTTCAGCTTTGTTTGTTTGTCATCAAGCATGCCGCTCGATCATTTTTTCTCTTCAGCTGTTGCGGTGGTTCTCGCATCCCAAGACCTCACTAGATATATAGCGTTCTGCTCAGTATGGGATTTTCTGGCTTCTTTTGGTTATTTCGGTGCTTTTGTTAGCTTGCTGGAACGTTAGGCCTTGCGTTCAAAATATGGCTAATCCATTGCCTATCTTCTGAATTAGCGAAAATTGGATTTCGTTTACTGCTTACAGTTTCATGTGGTGCGATCAATTCGATAAATACATGTGTGTAATGCAATGCAAAGCATATGCCGTTTTGGACACAAAAACGGCGTATGATTGTGGTCAAAAGAAGCGGGAAGCAAAGTTTGAAAATTCACAAAAAGGTTTTCCAATGTCACACCGCAAAACACTTTTAAGATATGACACTTCCGAGCGATCTGCTAGAGTTGCTCAAAAAATAGTTGTTGCCCATTTGAGGGGAGTTCCTATTCACTAGGGATGTAAACGGATCGGATCGGATCGGATCGGATATTGCTCTTACCATATCCTTTACCATATTTTTGTAACGGATTCGGATCGGAGCGGATAATGGTCGGATGCGGATTCGGATGCGGATTATATCGGATTACGGATATGGAGCGGATTCGGACCGAACTCGGATCGGAAACGGATTATTAAGAAAATATACACATAAAAAATAGAAGTATGTTTTTCTATGTAAAATATGCTTGTAATTATAGAATATAGCTAAATGTACACACTATTTCGTACAACAAAGCAATTTGTGTACTAATAGCATACATATTTTGGCCAATGAACTAACTATATTGTCTAAATATTTAGGGTTGGGCTAATTTTATCGGATTATCCTCTTTGTAAACCTCGGATAATCCGCAAAAAATGGCGGATAATCCGTATCCGTCGGATAGTATCAATACCATATCCTCTACCACATCCGCCGGATATCCGCTTGATCACTATCCGTATCCGTATCCATATCCGGCGGATTTCTAAAAATGTGTACCATATCCTCAAAAACGGATATGGATGCGGATTCGGAGCGGAAATTATCCATACCATTTACATCCCTACTATTCACTGCTTTAAGCGGCAGAGCTCACCCTGAAGCATCGAGTTTATGGCCCAGCCCATTTAGGTCTTGTTTGGTTCTAGAGTTTTAGCGGGAATTAGCAGGGATAATCTCCACCAAATTTTAAATCCCCACTTATTCTAAATTCATGTTTGGTGCTAGAGTATTTGCGAGTTTAATCCCCATTTATCTCCACTTTTTCTCAAATCTTAGTGTATTTTTTTAATCCCCAATACTCTACCCTACCTAGTGGATTGAGGATGGGGTTTTGTGGGGATTGGGTGACACTAGGGGTTCACCCAATACTCTAGAGTATTATCCCACTAATCCCCACAAACACTTTAGTGTCAAACAAGACCTTATGGTTTCCTTGATTCGTGGTTGTTCCTTTTGGTTTTGTTTGAATCTGTCGGTTATCTTTTAATCGTAGTGTTTAGTTTCTCATAACTAACTAAATGCTCATCTCAAGAAATAAATATCTAAATGTCTTCTGCTAGTACTAGTTAAGAAAACACTGGAGTAATAGTGATCTGCTGCGCAATGTTTTGGATTCGAAAACATGCGGCAAAGTGAAAAAATGAGTGTGAATCAAATTACTAATAAGAAAAGGAAAATGGAAAATTATACTCCCTTCTATCCAAAAATAAGTGTCGGAGCTTTAGTTCAAATTTGGACTAAATTAAATTAAAACCCCGATAATTATTATGGATCACAACGAGTAATAAATTGATTTAGTTTGGTTAATGAACTTGGAAATTTCTAAATAGTAGCCTTTTTTGACCAGAAACTGTAGGGCAAAACCCTCCACAACAATTTATTAAAACTTTCCAAACTGTACAGAAAAAGGCTATTTACAGAAAAGAGAAAGAAAATTATAAGCGATTGTCAATCCATGTTCTGAAAATGTCAGCATGTTTATCCTTGATTCTATGCACATGCAAATAGGCCTCATGCACAAACTGTCTCTTCCAAGAGGCAAATGAAGGTCTGATATTTTCAAAAACTGCCCCATTTCTTCCATATATGCCAGCAAGCCAGAATAACCACCTCAGTAAAAAATGGTTTAGAGAAAGATTTCCTTGCTTTGATAAACATATCCTCCACTGTATCTTCCTATGTCCAGTCCACTTGCAAATAAGCCCAAATTCTTCTGCTAAAATTACATTAAAACAGAAGATGTATCCAATCATCAGTCAGATGAGCTGGGCATAGCACACATGTGAAATCATTAGTGACATTCCAATTTCTCCTGTAGCATATCTCTTGTATTAAACAACCTTGATCCTCAAAACAACCTTACTTTTCCAAATCCAGGAATGGAGCCTGTTATTTGGAAGATGGGAGAAATAGTGATTATAATAAAGTTGGGCTGAAAAATTCCCTGCTTCCATATTGTTTCCCACACATCCTTCTCAGAATGATTAAGTTGTACAGATTCCAGGAAATGTTGCATATGCATATATTCCTCACATGCTTGTTGTGAAAGTGGTAAATAAAATAGTGCAGACCTTTCTTCACACTGAACCACCTCCTTGAAGAGCAGAGTATCCAAAGCAAAATAATGCAATCTTGGGTATTGTTTAGAAAACAACATTCCATTCTAAGTGTCATTCTAGAAAAGAATAGTATCACCAGAACTAGCATTTGCAGTGCAGACTGCTCTATATTTTTCCACTAATTTCATGATGTCTCGCCACCAAAATGATCCACATAATTGTGTTGCTTGTGGTACTCCATTAGGATAATACCTCCATACCAGCTTCACCCATGGTAGGTCCTCTTTATTATAGAATTTATGCAAATGTTTCATAAGTAGATCCTCATTTTGTTTCTTGAAATCCAGAATTCCCAAATCACCTTTCTCTTCAGGTTTACAAATTATATCCCATGCAGCAAGAGACTTCCCCTTCAAATCTGATTTCCTATCACTCCATAGACAATGCCTGATAATTCTATTGAGCTGCTTTATGATTCCAGGAGGAGTATCCAAGGAGCACATGAAGAAAATTGGCATGGAGCTCACACAAGATCTTATTAACTGCAACCTTCCTCCATAAGTCAAAAATGTTGAAGTGGCCACCAAACTTCTTTCCAATCTATCAATCAGTGGCATTAAATCCTGAATTCTTGGCCTAGTAGTTCCTAGAGGAAGTCCCAAATAAGTGAAAGGCATTCCTTGTACATTACACCCAAAAGCTAGTGCCAAATCCTTTGCTTGTTCATCAGATATATTAATTGGCAGGAGACATGACTTGTGATAGTTGACATATAGAACCAGCGGATTTACTGAAATTATTCAAATCCTCCTTGAGTATCATTAACTGATTGGTATAAGCTTGCAGGATTAAAAGTGTGTCATTAGCATATTGAAAAATTGGAAAATAAGGATCACCAGTTATAATGGGCAGCTGCAATAAATCATTTTGGATTAAATCATTAACCACTGATTGTAGAACATCCCCTCCTAGAGTCCTAGCACATACAACAGAGGGGAAAGTGGCCTCCCTGCCTAACACCTCTTTTACATTTGAACTGTTTGTCAGGCACTCCATTTAGTAAAACAGGGGAAGAACCAAAGCTCAAGAATTCCCTAACCCAATTTATCCACTGCTCATTGAAACCTTTATACTTCAATAAAGCTTCATGTTTAATAGTATTAAAGGCTTTCTCAAAATCCAACTTCAAAATAATGCAAGGTGCACCAGAAGATTTGCATTGATAAATGTATTCAAATGCCCATGCCACACAATCATGAATGGTTTTATCTTTGATAAATCCATACTGATTCTTGTGAATGCCCTGAATAATAACATCTTGTAACCTATATGCTGCCAATTTTGTGAGAAATTTCAAGCAACAATTATCTAATGAGATTGGCCTACAATCATTAATCTTCTCAGAGCTATGACATTTAGGCACCAGTGTGATGTAAGAAGTATTTATACTCTCCAAATTTGGCAGGTTAGCATGGAAATCTTCTGCCAATTTATAGAAACTTTCCTTAATAATAGGCCATCATTTTTTTGAGAAATAATCCATTGAAACCATCAGGCCCTAGAGCTTTATCAGGGGGCATTTTTGATATTATCTTATCCATTTCTTCATGAGTGAAAGGAACTATAAGAGCATCCAAACCTTCTACTCTATGTAACAAATTTCGCAGATCGAGACACATATCAATGCCTCTTTGTGTTTCCATTCTTTTCCTATAACAGTTCCATGCAATAGCAGCCATCTCATGTTCTGTCACAGTTCTTCCATCTTCAGTTATAAGAAACTTACAATTGAATTACTTTTATATCTGATTGTTGCCATAGAATGGAAATATTTGGTATTTTCTTCTCCCAGTTTGATCCATCTTGCAGTACAACTTTTTTTTTCCAATAGATATATTGAGCATGTAATAATTTCTCATACTGATTCTTGACCACTTACCTAAAATTACTCTCGGTGATATATAATGGCCTTTCTTCCTCCAAGTTATCCAGAAAGGCAATGACTATATTACATCTGACAATTTGTTGTTTCAATTTAGACAGGCTAGTCTTCCATTGCTTTAATGCTCCCCTGAGTAATTTTAATCTCTTTGACAACATTGCAGCAGCATTTCTTCCCCAACAATCTAGATTCCAAGCAGCTGAAACACAATTCATAAAACCCTTATGTTCCACCTAGTAATTCTCAAAATGAAAGATATTTGCATGAGCTCTGACCGTATCAATATTTACTACACATGGCACATGATCCGAGGTGGGATTAGCAAGAGGAAGCACCAAAGTGTTAGGATATACATAAGTCCAATTTGGAGTAGTAAAAAACCAGTCTAGTTGTACAAGCAATGGATTCTGCTGCATATTTGACCATGTATACGACCTTCCTTTCAGAGGCAATTCCAAGAGGCGCAAGTGACTGATTATAATTCATTAAAGATGAAAATATCGTTCATGTCACCATCAGGTAAATTTTGTTTTCTTGCGAGCGAATAAAACTAAAATCTCCCATGACTAGCCATAAATTCATCATCAGGTATTATTAAATTAAAGAGCCATTGAATAAATTCATCCCTCAAGTCTCCCTGACACGGTCCATACACAGAAACCGGAGTCCTTTTTTGGTCTGAGTGAGTTGATTCAAATTCCATTACAACAGCAAATCTTTTAACTTGAATTGAAGTTCCTTTGAACACTGAAGAGTTCCACACAACCAAGATACCACCAGACGCACCAACCGAAGCGGAGAAAGCAAAATTATGAAAGCGCTTTGGGCAAAAAGATCTAATGAATTTATATTATCAAAAAATTCTTTCTTGGTTTCCTGTAGGCACATCACAGAACATCCACTTTCTTTCATTTTTTCACGAATAGCTAACTGCTTAGCCTATGAATTTATCCCACGAATATTCCAATCCAGAACCTTCCAAGTTTTCAACTTACGATTATAATCCATAGAAATACAAATAAAGTTTGATCATGACAATGCAGACACAACCTACATTCAAAGATAACTGACAACATAGACTAAGACAAAAGCACCTAAGATAAAGAAAATGAGAGGGGGCATTTCCACCCCATAGCAACATCTTAGTGCACAACATTTAGCCACTAGTAGAGGCTTCATCTATTGACACTGCTGCAAGATTGTCAGTTGTTAGCAGTTCTGGCTCAATTTCAAGAAGTTCACCAATGCGCTGCAACATTTTGACTGGGATCTGTGGAGTGACAACTGGACCATCATTATCCTTCTTCTCTCGGCTTTGATCACCTCTTATAGCAGGGATAACTTTTCTTGCTCTCTTCCTTGGCTTTGGTGCACTATCAGTTATAGGTGGAACTATGTACCCTTCCTTAGCTGTTGAACCTCTAGTGCGCCTTCTTAGCCCAACATCCACCAAGGGAGACTATTTAACCTTCTTTTCCTTCATCTTCTCCACAGCTACACGCCTAGGCTTCATATGCTCCTCCTAGGGTGGCATAGCAGAGAACACCAAGTCTTTGCCAACATCAGAGGATTGAACCACAAAGACAGTGGGTGGCTTCAGATTATCAATAACTTTGATGGAACGGATGGGAACAATTTTCCTATCAAGATGCAAGATAACAGGTGGCTGATGGCGTGTATTTCACACGTTCGTTGGGCAACCCCAAGAGGAAGGTATGATGCGCACAGCAGCAAGTTTTCCCTCAGAAAGAAACCAAGGTTTATCGAACCAGGAGGAGCCAAGAAGCACGTTGAAGGTTGATGGCGGCGGGATGTAGTGCGGCGCAACACCAGGGATTCCGGCGCCAACGTGGAACCTGCACAACACAACCAAACTACTTTGCCCCAACGAAACGAGTGAGGTTGTCAATCTCACCGGCTTGCTGTAACAAAGGATTAACCGTATTGTGTGGAAGATGATTGTTTGCGAGAAAACGGTAGAACAAGTATTGCGGTAGATTGAATTTCGAGTAAAGAGAATTGGACCGGGGTCCACGAGTTCACTAGAGGTGTCTCTCCCATAAGACGAACAACATGTTGGGTGAACAAATTACGGTTGGGCAATTGACAAATAAAGAGAGCATGACAATGCACATACATATCATGATGAGTATAGTGAGATTTAATTGGGCATTACGACAAAGTACATAGACCGCCATCCAATCGCATCTATGCCTAAAAAGTCCACCTTCGGGTTATCATCCGAACCCCTCCGGTATTAAGTTGCAAGCAACGGACAATTGCATTAAGTATGGTGCGTAATGTAATCAACAACTACATCCTTAGACATAGCATCAATGTTTTATCCCTAGTGGCAACGAGCACAACACAACCTTAGAACTTTCTGTCACCTTGTCCCGGTGTCAATGCGGGCATGAACCCACTATCGAGCATAAGTACTCCCTCTTGGAGTTACAAGCATCTACTTGGCCAGAGCATCTACTAGTAACGGAGAGCATGCAAGATCATAAACAACACATAAGCATAACTTTGATAATCAACATAACAAGTATTCTCTATTCATCGGATCCCAACAAACGCAACATATAGAATTACATATAGATGATCTTGATCATGATAGGCAGCTCACAAGATCCGACAATGATAGCACAATGGGGAGAAGACAACCATCTAGCTACTGCTATGGACCCATAGTCCAGGGGTAGACTACTCACTCATCACACCGGAGGCGACCATGGCGGCGTAGAGTCCTCCGGGAGATGATTCCCCTCTCCGGCGGGGTGCCGGAGGCGATCTCCGGGATCCCCGAGATGGGATCGGCGGCGACGGCGTCTCGGTAATGTTTTCCGTATCGTGGCTCTCGGTGCCGGGGGTTTCGTCACGGAGGCTATTTGTAGGCGGAAGGGCAAGTCGAGAGGCGGCACGGGGGACCCACACCACGGGGCCGCGCGGCCAAGGGGGGCCGCGCCGCCCTAGGGTTTGGCCACCCCGTGGCCCCTCTTCGTCTCGTCTTCGGTCTTCGGAAGCTTCGTGAGAAAATAGGCCTCCGGGCTTTTATTTCGTCCAATTCCGAGAATATTTCTTTACTAGGATTTACGAAACCAAAAACAGCAGAAAACGACAAGCGGCACTTCGGCATCTTGTTAATAGGTTAGTTCCGAGAAAATGCACGAATATGATATAAAGTGTGCATAAAACATGTAGATAACATCAATAATGTGGCATGGAACACAAGAAATTATCGATACGTTGGAGACGTATCAGCATCCCCAAGCTTAGTTACTGCTCGTCCCGAGCAGGTAAAACGATAACAAAGATAATTTACGGAGTGACATGCCATCATAATCTTGATCATACTATTTGTAAAGCATATGTAGTGAATGCAGCGATCAAAACAATGGTGATGACATGAGTAAACAAGTGAATCATAAAGCAAAGACTTTTCATGAATAGCACTTCAAGACAAGCATCAATAAGTCTTGCATAAGAGTTAACTCATAAAGCAATAATTCAAAGTAAAGGTATTGAAGCAACACAAAAGAAGATTAAGTTTCAGCGGTTGCTTTCAACTTGTAACATATATATCTCATGGATATTGTCAACATAGAGTAATATAATAAGTGCAATAAGCGAATATGTAGGAATCAATGCACAGTTCACACAAGTGTTTGCTTCTTGAGGTGGAGAGAAATAGGTGAACTGACTCAACATTGAAAGTAAAAGAATGGTCCTCATAGAGGAAAAGCATCGATTGCTATATTTGTGCTAGAGCTTTGATTTTGAAAACATGAAACAATTTTGTCAACGGTAGTAATAAAGCATATGCATCATGTAAATTATATCTTATAAGTTGCAAGCCTCATGCATAGTGTACTAATAGTGCCCGCACCTTGTCCTAATTAGCTTGGACTACCCGGATTATCACCGCAATACATATGCTTTAACCAAGTATCACAAAGGGGTACCTCTATGCCGCCTGTACAAAGGTCTAAGGAGAAAGCTCGCATTTGGATTTCTCGCTTTTGATTATTCTCAACTTAGACATCCATACCGGGACAACATAGACAACGAGATAATGGACTCCTCTTTTAATGCTTTAAGCATTCAACAACAATTAATTCTTTTCTCATTAGAGATTTGAGGATGTTTGTCCAAAGCTGAAACTTCCACCATGGAACATGGCTTTAGTTAGCGGCCCAATGTTCTTCTCTCACAATATGCATGCTCAAACCATTCAACTCGGTGTAGATCGCCCTTACTTCGGACAAGACGAACATGCATAGCAACTCACATGAAATTCAACAATGAGTTGATGGCGTTCCCCGATAAACATGGTTATCGCACAACAAGCAACTTAATAAGAGATAAAGTGCATAATTACATATTCAATACCACAATAGTTTTTAAGCTATTTGTCCCATGAGCTATATATTGCAAAGGTGAATGATGGAATTTTAAAGGTAGCACTCAAGCAATTTACTTTGGAATGGCTGGAAAATACCATGTAGTAGGTAGGTATGGTGGACACAAATGGCATAGTGGTTGGCTCAAGTATTTTGGATGCATGAGAAGTATTCCCTCTCGATACAAGGTTTAGGATAGCAAGGCTTATTTGAAACAAACACAAGGATGAACGGTACAGCAAAACTCACATAAAAGACATATTGAAAACATTATAAAACTCTACACCGTATTCCTTGTTGTTCAAACTCAATACTAGAAATTATCTAGACCTTAGAGAAACCAATTATGCAAACCAAATTTTAGCATGCTCTATGTATTTCTTCATTAATGGGTGCAAAGCATATGATGCAAGAGCTTAAACATGAGCACAACAATTGCCAAGTATCACATTACCCAAGACATTATAGCAATTACTACATGTATCATTTTCCAATTCCAACCATATAACAATTTAACGAAGGAGAAACTTCGCCATGAATACTATGAGTAGAAACCAAGGACATACTTGTCCATATGCTACAGCGGAGCGTGTATCTCTCCCATAAAGTGAATGCTAGGATCCATTTTATTCAAACAAAACAAAAACAAAAACAAACCGACGCTCCAAGAAAAAGCACATAAGATGTGGCCGAATAAAAATATAGTTTCGGGGGAGGAACCCGATAATTTGTCGATGAAGAAGGGGATGCCTTGGGCATCCCCAAGCTTAGACGCTTGAGTCTTCTTGATATATGCAGGGGTGAACCACCGGGTGCATCCCCAAGCTTAGAGCTTTCACTCTTCTTGATCATGTTGCATCATACTCCTCTCTTGATCCTTGAAAACTTCCTCCACACCAAACTCGAAACAACTCATTAGAGGGTTAGTGCACAATATAAATTGACATATTCAGAGGTGACACAATCATTCTTAACACTTCTGGACATTGCATAATGCTACTGGACATTAGTGGATCAAAGAAATTCATCCAACATAGCGAAAGAGGCAATGCGAAATAAAAGGCAGAATCTGTCAAAACAGAACAGTTCGTATTGACGAATTTTAAAATGGCACCAGACTTGCTCAAATGAAAATGCTCAAATTGAATGAAAGTTGCGTACATATCTGAGGATCATGCACGTAAATTGGCATAATTTTCTGAGCTTCCTGCAGGGCAGTGGGCTCAGATTCGTGACAGCAAAGAAATCTGGAACTGCGCAGTAATCCAAATCTAGTACTTACTTTTCTATCAACGGCTTAACTTGGCACAACAAAACTCAAAACTAAGATAAGGAGAGGTTGCTACAGTAGTAAACAACTTCCAAGACACAAAATAAAAACAAAGTACTGTAGGTAAAAACATGGGTTGTCTCCCATAAGCGCTTTTCTTTAACGCCTTTCAGCTAGGCGCAGAAAGTGTAACTCAAGTGTTATCGAAGGGTGGTGCGTCAACCTTATCATTCAAGGAGGAGGATTCTTCAATAGAATTTACCTTCTTACCTTGTGGAGCTCTTTCCGCGTGCCATTCGGAGTAGTTGATCATCATATTATCAAGAAGCCTTGTTGCTTCACCAAGAGTGATGGACATAAAGGTACCTCCAGCAGCTGAATCCAATAAATTCCGTGAAGAAAAATTTAGTCCTGCATAGAAGGTTTGGATGATCATCCAAGTAGTCGAGTCCATGGGTTGGGCAATTTTTAACCAGAGATTTCATTCTTTCCCAAGCTTGAGCAACATGTTCGGTATCTAATTGTTTAAAATTCATTATGCTACTCCTCAAAGATATAATTTTAGCAGGGGGATAATATCTACCAATAAAAGCATCCTTGCATTTAGTCCATGAATCAATACTATTCTTAGGCAGAGATAGCAACCAATCTTTAGCTCTTCCTCTTAATGAGAAAGGGAACAATTTTAGTTTAATAATATCACCATCTACATCTTTATATTTTTGCATTTCGCATAGTTCAACAAAATTATTAAGATGGGCAGCAACATCATCGGAACTAATTCCGGAAAATTGATCTTTCATAACAAGATTCGATAAAGCGAGGTTTAATTTCAAAGAATTCTCGCTGTAGTAGCAGGTGGAGCAATAGGTGTGCATAAGAAATCATTATTATTTGTGGTTGTGAAGTCACACAACTTAGTATTTTCAGCGTTGGCCATTTTAGCAACAGTAAATAAAGCAAACTAGATAAAGTAAATGCAAGTAAACTAATTTTTTTGTGTTTTTGATATAGCAAACAAGACAGTAAATAAAGTAAAACTAGCAACTAATTTTTTTGTATTATTTTGATTTAGTGCAGCAAGCAAAGTAGTAAATAAAATAAAGCAAGACAAAAACAAAGTAAAGAGATTGAGAAGTGGAGACTCCCCTTGCAGCGTGTCTTGATCTCCCCGGCAACGGCGCCAGAAAAAGAGCTGGTGCGTAGTTGACGTGGGAGTTAGAGATCTTTGTGGTGTAGCTTTTCTTCAGTTCCCCGGCAACGGCGCCAGAAAAAGAGCTTGATGGCGTGTATTTCACACGTTCGTTGGGCAACCCCAAGAGGAAGGTATGATGCGCACAGCGGCAAGTTTTCCCTCGAGAAAGAAACCAAGGTTTATCGAACCGGGAGGAGCCAAGAAGCACGTTGAAGGTTGATGGCGGCGGGATGTAGTGCGGCGCAACACCGGGGATTCCGGCGCCAACGTGGAACCTGCACAACACAACCAAACTACTTTGCCCCAACGAAACGGTGAGGTTGTCAATCTCACCGGCTTGTCTGTAACAAAGGATTAACCGTATTGTGTGGAAGATGATTGTTTGCGGAAAACGAGTAGAACAAGTATTGCGGTAGATTGAATTTCGGTAAAGAGAATTGGACCGGGGTCCACGGTTCACTAGAGGTGTCTCTCCCATAAGACGAACGAGCATGTTGGGTGAACAAATTACGAGTTGGGCAATTGACAAATAAAGAGAGCATGACAATGCACATACATATCATGATGAGTATAGTGAGATTTAATTGGGCATTACGACAAAGTACATAGACCGCCATCCAACTGCATCTATGCCTAAAAAGTCCACCTTCGAGGTTATCATCCGAACCCCCTCCGGTATTAAGTTGCAAGCAACGAGACAATTGCATTAAGTATGGTGCGTAATGTAATCAACAACTACATCCTTAGACATAGCATCAATGTTTTATCCCTAGTGGCAACAGCACAACACAACCTTAGAACTTTACGTCACTGTCCCGGTGTCAATGCGAGGCATGAACCCACTATCGAGCATAAGTACTCCCTCTTGGAGTTACAAGCATCTACTTGGCCAGAGCATCTACTAGTAACGGAGAGCATGCAAGATCATAAACAACACATAAGCATAACTTTGATAATCAACATAACAAGTATTCTCTATTCATCGGATCCCAACAAACGCAACATATAGAATTACATATAGATGATCTTGATCATGATAGGCAGCTCACAAGATCCGACAATGATAGCACAATGGGGAGAAGACAACCATCTAGCTACTGCTATGGACCCATAGTCCAGGGGTAGACTACTCACTCATCACACCGGAGGCGACCATGGCGGCGTAGAGTCCTCCGGGAGATGATTCCCCTCTCCGGCAGGGGGGCGGAGGCGATCTCCGGGATCCCCCGAGATGGGATCGGCGGCGACGGCGTCTCGGTAATGTTTTCCGTATCGTGGCTCTCGGTGCGGGGGTTTCGTCACGGAGGCTATTTGTAGGCGGAAGGGCAAGTCGAGAGGCGGCACGGGGGCCCACACCACGGGGCCGCGCGGCCAAGGGGGGCCGCGCCGCCCTAGGGTTTGGCCACCCCGTGGCCCCTCTTCGTCTCGTCTTCGGTCTTCCGGAAGCTTCGTGAGAAAATAGGCCTCCGGGCTTTTATTTCGTCCAATTCCGAGAATATTTCTTTACTAGGATTTACGAAACCAAAAACAGCAGAAAACAAGAATCGGCACTTCGGCATCTTGTTAATAGGTTAGTTCCAGAAAATGCACGAATATGATATAAAGTGTGCATAAAACATGTAGATAACATCAATAATGTGGCATGGAACACAAGAAATTATCGATACGTTGGAGACGTATCAGTGGCTCATCAGCAGATTTCTTGTCAGTGAAGGCTGAGTCCCAGGATCTCTTCTTAGATGGCATCTGAACATCCAGATCAGCAACAAGGCCAACAGTTGCAGTAGCTTGAATGGCATAAAGATCCCTATTTATTTCCTTAAATTTCTGAGAGACAGGTGGCACAAACAAAATGATAGCTCTCTCTGAATTTCCTGGCTGCAAATCCTGTTGTTGCACGAACATATTTTCCTCTGGCCGAAACTCCATGAGTACATCCACAACAGCAATTTCCACTGCATCAAATTCCTCAGGTGCAGCAACATTTTGGACCTGGGGCGCAACAAGATCAACAAGGGCTGCAGCAAAACCCTCAGGTTGGGGCAAAACATCATCAGCAGTCAAAGCATCCACTTGCAACTGGTTAGCCAACAAATCAGCTTGTTGCAGAACAACAGGAGGGAGGAGCTCAACATCAGGCTGCTCATTCATCATGACTGTCTGAACCACATGGGAGAAAGGAGGAACAACAGTGACTCGAGAAGCTGAATTAGCAGGTACATCAGCAGGCATATCAACAGGAGCATCGGGATGGCCATGATCAGGTAAAGGAGCTTGAGGTGCATCATTCCATCCATTAGCAGGGTACTCGGGTAGCACAAACATACTGTTATCAGGAACCAAACCCCCATGTAGAGGGTTGGGATCTCCATCAACTGGCATATGATCTTCATTAACAGGAATAACATCAGCAAATTCCGATGATAGAACATAGACATGAGTTGTCCAGGAGCATCTGCTACCAGTAAATCTACCCACTAAAGGATGCCTCAAGACAACATCGCGAGGCACCAGCTGAACAGAGGAGTAAGTCACATAGACTAAAATTCTGCATCTCATTGGATCACGAGAAAACCAATAGTGAAAATCACCAAAAGTATTCACTGCCCCTCTAATACAGCCATCATTACGGAAATCCATCAGAACTCCAATGAACATAATCCAACCATTGTGTTCCCCCTGGTGAACACGATACCCTGGCCCCTCATTGTGGTTTCCAAAGAGAATAAAGTGATTTGGCCCAAAATCTCTGAAAGGATGATCAACTAGAGCAGCACGGGCAACATGACTACGCATCTGGTATAAACCAACTCCATAAAACCAAGATTGGAAATTAATCACCTCATAGCCAATGCTGATGATGAAATCACTGATAAGGTGAAGCAGATCATGCAGGTCTTTGTAACGACCCCGGGTAGTACCCCTATTAGATTTGGTTGTTCCTTTTTCTTTTGTGCATCATCATGCATCATGCATCATATCATCCATGGTTTCACCAAATAAAATAAAATAAAACTATTTTATAAACCCTAAAATAATTTGTTTTCCTCTCATATGGTTTATATAAGAAACCTCCTCTTTTCTTTCCTCTAGTAAAACCCTAACAAAACAACACTATTTTATTTTGAGTATCAAATATTTTGGCAATGCTTGTAATATGTTTCTCTATCTCTCTCTCCATCTTTAATTCAAGATTCAACTTTCTTTTGAGAAGGTTTCAAATCAATTTTGCAAACAGTTTTGAAAAAGAAAAGGGTTTTGGAAAATAAATAAAAGGAAAACAGCAAACTCTAACCTAACCCTGGACCTGTTTTCCCCGGTGGCCCAAGTTCTCCTGGAAGCCCACCCGTTTTTCTCTCCAGTCCGGCTAGCCCACCTTTGGCCCATCCCCTTCTTCCTTTTCCCGATCCGGCCCAGCTCCACCACGTACCTCTTCGCTGAGGAGAAAGATCCTCCTCTCTCTGCTTGTCCTCTTCCTCGCACGCAAGGAGCGTGACCTCCTCCCCGTGTCGCTGTCCTCCACCACTGAGGTCCCCCTCTCTCACGCGCCTCACATGCTTTCCCCTCCTCCTTATCTTCTCGCCCCAGGAAACCCTAGCCACCAACCCCTCTCCTCTTCCCCCTCATCGCCGCCGCCAGTTCTCCCTCTCCTTTCTCTCTGCGAAGAACGGCAAACACCACCGCCACGGTTTTGCCATGGCGACGCCGCTCCGGTCATCCCCTTCCCCTTCCGAGCACACCCCGAGCTTCGCCTCCCTCTCCTTGTGCACCTCCTGCAAGCAATCGAACCAGGACGCGTTGAATCGCCGTCAATTTCGTCGTTCCCCTCTCCGTCTCCGGCGACGTTTTCGTCAATTCCGTCGATCCTCGGCCTCCCCTCCTTCCGCCGAGCAGTCGTTGAGCATCAGCGTGAGTACAGCTACCCCCTGGTCCTCCTCTCGTCCCTTTTCCTCTTCCCTACCGTGCTCCCTAACGTGATGCCGACGCCCCCCCTTCGCAGTCATCGTCGCCGGCCGCCCTCCGATGGTCTCCCCCTGGCGGCGCCACCTCCCCTCGCTCCGCGCCGACGAGAGGTGTCGATTGAGCTCACGCGCGCTTGCTGGGAGGCCCGAGAACGCCCGCACGCTCGCCGCCGAACCCCGGTGACCACCGCCACCTGCGACGCGCGCGGCATCCCTTCGTGCACGGAAGGTTTGCCAGCGTGGCGCTGACGTGGCTGCGGGGCCCGCCTGCCAGTCTCACGGGCTAGCTACCCGCGCGGTGAGAATTCTCTCCACCAGATCCAGATCTGGCTCTTTGCAAAATACCCCCTGCGTATTCTTTTTCGTCAACCCGCGGT
Organism: Lolium rigidum; assembly: GCF_022539505.1. NCBI lineage: Eukaryota > Viridiplantae > Streptophyta > Magnoliopsida > Poales > Poaceae > Lolium > Lolium rigidum. The sequence continues at coordinate 75,624,075 of NC_061511.1, read as the reverse complement.
CCTGCCGCTGAAGCTATTCTAGAAAACCCCCTGGCCCTTCCATAAAGTAACCCGGGGTCCTTACCCCTTTACGAAAATTATTTCTGGGCCCTTTTCATTTAAAATAAATCTGTTTAATTACTTTTTAAATAACAAATACCAATCTGCTAATAACTTTTAAATGGTAATTCAAAATAAAAAGTGTTGTATATCAATTTTGATCAGAAAAATGAGAGGAACATGAATATGCCATCCATGCTTGTTGTTTCCTTATGCATCATATAAATTCGTGATAGTTTGCATTATCACCTAATATGGAACCTATGGAATATGTGGGATGCTATATAAATGTTGTCCCGGTTCCATTTAACTTTGAAGTAGCTCACCCTTGCCATGTCTATGCCATGCTAATTCAACACTTAAATTTGACGGTAGAAATGCAACTCCAACCTAATTGGTTGTCCGGGATTCCGATCCCGATTAAATTGGATAAGTTGCATCACCGCATCATGATTGCCATGTCATGCATATCATCTTGATCATGCCGATTCTTTATCCGTAGTAGTAAGACTTGCATGCGTTGTGTGTTCCAGCATTTGTGTCTTCCCGGATAGGATCACGAAGTGGTGTTGTGAGATACGACGAGATACGACAAGTTCTTCTGCAGCTTTTCACAGGCGAGCCCTCTCTCTTCACCTATTTACTCTCTCCCTCGCATTGCTATCCTTATGTTGTGTTTCTTTATTGAGTCACGTGTCCTATTCCACTTCTTTACTATAATAATCCTATATGTATCATTCCTTACCCATAGCCGTTGCTTGATGTTTGAGCCTTGCGAGTCGTAGGCGTGTTTAGGATCTGTTGTTTATCTCGATTTGTTATCGGGATATGTTGGGTTGTTGGGAGGTTATCACATGCTATATCAGTTGTTGGAGATACACATGCTTTACTTATTTGTTAACAACTAAAATTGTAAGCGAGAGGCATCCGTGAGCCCCTTTGCGAAAGCATCGGAACTTTGACTCGCTAATGTCCCCTAGGACCCGAGTTCTTGTTATCCGTTCCGAGATTGAGCGCTCTACCCATGCGTGGGGACGATTATTGGGACCCCCCTCACCCATTACCTTTTCTCAAGTCGGTTGAAAAGGGGGCCACAACCTTGGTTTTATTTGCCTATGCCATGTATGCCATGCTTTAATTACTCGTTGCCTTCGGGTGTTTACTTCCTGTTGCCTTCGGGTGTTTATATTCTGTACTTGTACCTTGCGGGACGTTTAGCGAAGCGTGTGGTTTGCACGCCTAGCCGCCGGCGCAAACCTCCGAGTCCGCTTCGAGTACGGCCGGACTTCGTTACGGGTAGCTTAGTTGGGTGGCCCCCTAGACTTTCTTGTTGAACTGGGAACGGTCTTGTTGTGAGACATCCACCTGTCGTAAGTGGGTCGAGCATGCATATGGTTACATTTGGGCAACCCCTGCAGGGTGTACATCTTATCGATAAGCCGTGTCCGCGGTTATGGACGACTTGGAATTGTATAGCTTGATCATAGAACAACTTACACCTTATACTTGTTGTTAATAATCTGATAATAATTTGCGTAGTAATATAGCACTACTACAACCGATACCTAATAAAACTTGTCCACCGTTGAGTGCCTTTTACATTGCCTCTTCGCAATTGTTGAAGGGGATATGTGTATTTGGGCTGGGTTATGTTTGTGTAGTATTTATCTGTTACCTTGTGCGCTCTCTTATCTTCTCTGAGTAGACGGATGTTGTAGCGTGTCTCTATTGGTTATAGTTTTGCTGCCGCTAAACCTACCATATAGCCCCATGCGATATATATTTATACTCGCTCGGCGAGCATAGCCATTTCTAGTCTCGCTAAGTACGTGCCGGAGTTCGTTCCTTGGTACTTACTCTCGCCTTTCCTCTTTCTCTTTTGCTTCCTCCCTTTTGTCGGCAACCGATGGCCCGACTTTGACAGGTACGAGATGACGATGTTAGCAAGGTTACCCTTCCGGCTTGGCCTGGGCAGGGTTATGGACGTCACTGGTTATCTTCAGGACTCTTAGTCCAATTTGTATCTTGTCCGTACTCGGACGTATTCGATCTTCTGTATGATTTGGATCTTTGTATTGTATATTTGTATCTTGACTCGGTGGAGTCGTTGTTGTATATATGTATCTTGTGGGCTCTATTGTAATCCTGTTGTAATGTTACCGCTCGTGTTAATTCCTCTGGCATCACGTGTGTGATTCGTTGCGCACGTCGTGTCGGAGGGCGTCTCTGAATCGATATCGTGCGGATTTCGGCGGGCTCGCTGGAATCCTCATGGTACCGGTTCCGGGGCGTCACAGTCTTGAGCTGGAGGTTCAGGCTCGACCACCGCCACGCAGAAGGATTCAAACTAATCTGGGACAAAGTGTGTTGAGATACATATCCTTGTATATCCGGATGTGTATCTTCTGTAGTTATGTATAGCGATACATATCTTTGTATTTATTATTGGGCCCGCCTCCTTCCTTGTATAGTCGAGGACGTGGCCTATATATGTAACGCCATATGCACCCAATCAATACATTGTGAGTTGCATCCCTTTCTACATGGTATCAGAGCCCAGGTCTCGAGTTCAAATCCTGGCTTTCACATGGTTTTCGCAATTAAGCCTAAAAATTGCTGTTGCCCCTCTCTTTAGCCACCGCTCCTGTTTCGGTGTGCTCTTCTTCTTTCACGTGTTGACTTTCTCTTCTCCCGTCACACGCGAGTGGGGGTGCTATCAAATGTATATGTGGATTGCCTAGCCCTTTCCATCAGTTCAGACTTTTGGTTCAAGTGGCTAGTGCATGAAGCTTAACATGGTATCAGAGCATATTGCGACAACGTCTCCGCCGTCTACCTCTCCGCCAACCCGGTCCACCATCGCCGCACCAAGCATATTGAGCTGGACATCCACTTTGTTCGGGAACAGGTGGCCCTTGGACACATTCGAGTACTTCATGTGCCCACCTCCCAACAATTTGCGGATATCATGACTAAGGGTCTCCCTACGGCGTCATTTGAGGAGTTTCGGTCCAGTCTATGCGTTCGACCAGGCGACGCTTCGACTGCGGGGGGTTGTTGAGATACATATCCTTGTATATCCGGATGTGTATCTTCTGTAGTTATGTATAGCGATACATATCTTTGTATTTATTATTGGGCCCGCCTCCTTCCTTGTATAGTCGAGGACGTGGCCTATATATGTAACGCCATATGCACCCAATCAATACATTGTGAGTTGCATCCCTTTCTACAAAGTGCGATGGCGTGACAAAAGTTCGTGATTTAGATTGAGCAATTTGTCGTAGCGATGGTTTTCCTTAACAGAGTGGCAAACCTTTTTTTTTTGCAGACGGCTTCAATTGATATGTGATTTTACCTTTATCTGAAGCAACTGAAGACTATGAATAGTGGGTGCAATCGTGTGATGATGGTTGTATGGGCTATCTACGATGGCTAACCCAAGTTAAAAAACATATGTATAATGCTTAAATTATAAATCTGATATTTTGAAAATTATCATGCCAGTTGAGGCGCTTCCATTTAGGGTATCTCCAACGGGGCGGCGTAAACAGACGCTGCGCGATCGTTTGCGTCCGCGTGGACCGGAAATGCGTCTGCACCCTGCTCTAGCGGGGCGACGCATCGTGTCCGGGACGTTCGCGGAGACGTAAACGCGGCGCAAATATGTGACACGTTTGCGTCTCCGCGGATGCTGCGCGATCGCGCCGAGCGTCCGCTCGCTTCTCCCACGGGCCCGCCTGGCAGCGACCCTGGCTCAAGCCGGTGCGAATTAAAGTAGAACAACTGCCGGGAGGGCAACTGTCGGAGTGGCAACCGCGCCGATCGACGCGCCAACCGCCAGAATGGAGAGCCGAACCCCCGCGGAAGAGCACCCGCATACCTCTTCATTATACGCGCCGCCATTAATCCCCACTGAATAAAACACATGCGCATGCTCTAATTCATCTCCAACCGGCTGCCATTCTTCTTCTTCTCCAACATCGGCTAGCCACCATGAGCAACCTGACGGCGAGGAGAAGCCGCCGGGATGGCGGCATTGGTGGGATAGGGCTGCCACGCCGAGCAACCCTAGCTCCCCGCCGACGGAGGGCGAGGAGGAGGGGGCGCCGTTGGCCTCGACGGCCAGGACGAGGAGGAGGACTCAGCCGCAAGGTGGGCACAGCTGGAGGTGCTGGAGGCGGACGACGACGCGGCGGCGGCAAGGAAGGAGCAAGGGCCCGAGCGAGGGCGGAGGCTCGTCATCCGCTCACCGACGACGAGGAAGACCCTAATGGCCACTCGTCGGAGGGGAACTCAAGCTCGTCAGACGCGTCGACCGGCAGTACCTCTTCGAAGGAGGTGACGAGAGGCGCGTCCGTGAGGATGACGAGGCGGGGCCTTCTAACAAGAAGTATAAGAATTAGTTAGTTTAAATTTGTATGTTAAATTTTGAACTTGTTCGATTCGACTTCGCATGGTATGATCAAACAATATATAGATTCTACTTAAGTTTCTCCAACTGCTGGGTTGCCCCTCGACACAAACGGATAATTTACGCTAGCGACTATTTCGGCGTCTGCGGGCGACGAAAACGAACCCGCGTAGACAATTTTTAGGCATTCGAAATGCGTTGCCTCTTTGAAGATTACCTTAGAAAAGAAAACAGTAAATCATGTGCTATGATGGACTGGACCGATGGGTCCTTGGACACATTGTGCGGTCTAGTCAATGTGAATAATGGAAACTTCACGTGCCACTGTCAGCTCACAACGTGGCCTCTGTTAACTGTTGTTCCCCGCCCCGTACCGGATTTGGATCCGCACCGTTGCCCGGTGTCAGTGTGCCCCCAAAACGGCGGCGGTCGGTGGACGGTGGATCCCGTCGCCGGTAGTTAGCCCGTCGAGGTTTCGCTCCTCTTTTTCACGAGGCCGGCTGCTTCCTGCTTGCTTTACTTGCCACTGCCGCGCTCCCCCGGGAAGCAAGCAAAGCAAGCGGAGGCAGAGATTCGATTCCCCGCCTCCACGCTGCTGGGGCGTGCGCGCGCGCGCAACCACCACCAACCTCCCGGGATCACGAGGCCGCACCGCACTCCGCCACGCAGCTGCGGGGAGCTCGAGATCTGAGCTGACCCGCGCTCTGCTCCGCCCCCAATGCCGCGAGTGGGAGGAGCGGCGGCGGCGACGAGCCGGTAATACTGTACTAGCCTGCAGGCCTGCCGACCCGTCTCGGGAAATGAGGCCGCGGAGGCACTCGTACGGCAGGGGCGGCAGGAGCGCGGCGGCGGCGGTGCTGCTGGTGCTGTGCCTCTGCGTCACCGGCGTCTTCCTCCTCCTGCTGCACGGCTCCTCCCCGGCCCTGGAGGCGGAGGAAGGGGACAGGGAGGCGGCCGCTAGTGAGCGAAGGCGGGAAGAGGCGCTGGTGGTTCAGGCGGAGGTGGAGGAGGCGCCGCTGCCGCCGGGGAACGCGAGGGTCGCCTTCCTCTTCATCGCCCGCAACCGCCTCCCGCTCGACCTCGTCTGGGACGCTTTCTTCCGGGTACGCACGCCCCATGCCCTGCCCCGCCTGCTTTCCACCTCGAATGCACCAATGCCTGCCTTACTGAACCCCAAATTGATCGCGCTGTGATTCCTTGTGCGGATTAATCAGGGTGACATTGACGGGAGGTTCTCCATCTTCGTGCACTCGCGGCCGGGCTTCGTGCTCACGCGCGCCACCACCCGCTCCCGCTTCTTCTACAATCGGCAGGTCAACAACAGCGTCCAGGTTAGCACTCCTAGCGATTCCCACCGTATGATCTTCACATTCAACGCTGCGACATGATTTTTTGTTTCCTGATCTATCTGCCGTACGTTCAGGTGGATTGGGGGGAGGCCAGCATGATCGAGGCCGAGCGCATCCTTCTCAGCCACGCCCTCAAGGACCCCTTCAATGAGCGCTTCGTTTTTGTGTCCGACAGGTAGGCTCTTCTTAAAAATGGCAATTCCTAGTTCTGGCCTAGAATTTGGACAGCAGAGTAATTAATACTCCATCCGTTCCAAATTAGTTGACACACCTTTGGTTAGATTTGGTCTACATAAGCATGTATTTAGAGTTTTGGACACATCTCAGTGTGTATGTTCGCTCATTTTGGAATAAAACTGACTCAACTAATTTGGAACGGAAGGAACGACTTTACACATTAATTATAATGTGCTTGAGTTTTTTCTGCAATACAAAACAGTAATGTCTTCCTCTCAAAGAAAGGGGTCCTAATAACTAGTAAGTTGTTTTCAACACTAACTTATTGGCAAACATGACATTATATTCTTCTCGAAATGAAAAAGACCTCAAAAAATTATGGGCATTATAAAATGGAAGTATGTTTTGAAGCAAAAAAAAAAACCCTACTCCCTCCGTTCACTAATGTAAGACCTTTTAACTTTTTGTAGATTCACTCGTTTTGGTCTGTATCTAGTCTACTTTTAGTGTTCAGATTCACTCATTTTGGTCCGTATCTAGTCCACTTTGAAATCTAAACGGTCTTACATACATTAGTGAGCAGAGGAAGTACTAAATCTGCCGTATATGTCTGAGATTGTGTAAAGCTTTGGTTAGATTTGGTCTAGATAACCATGTATCTAGACACATTTCAGTGTGTATGTTCGCTCATTTTGGAAAAAAACGCTGCCTCAACTAATTTGGAACGGAGGGAACGACTTTACACATTAATTATAGTGTGCTTGAGTTTTTTTCTACAATACAAAACAGTAACGTCTTCCTCTCAAAGAAAGGAGTCCTAATAACTAGTAAGTTGTTCAACACTAACTTATTGGCAAACATGACATTATATTCTTCTCGAAATGAAAAAGACCTCAAAAAATTATGGGCATTATAAAATGGAAGTATGTTTTGAAGCAAAAAAAAAAAACCCTACTCCCTCCGTTCACTAATGTAAGACCTTTTAACTTTTTGTAGATTCACTCGTTTTGGTCTGTATCTAGTCTACTTTTAGTGTTCAGATTCACTCATTTTGGTCCGTATCTAGTCCACTTTGAAATCTAAACGGTCTTACATACATTAGTGAGCAGAGGGAGTACTAAATGAGATTGTGTAAATGTTGATTTTGTCATCTCCTGAAAGTTTTTTTTGTTATTTGCAACATATGAGTAATAAATACATCATGCTCACGTGATCAGTGGTTTCTGCAGTTCTAAGCTTGTACGGAGTATTAAAAACTGTAACGTAGTAGTACTAACAAATAGTTGGACATCTTATGGTTGGAAGTGGATCTTGTGTAATACTTGTTTTACTGTCCTGATTTTCCATTGGTTATATATATCAGATAATAACCGTCTATAATGAGAATCAGCATGTTAGCTGTACGCATTTGGCCAAATTTGGCTGTGCTGCATATTTAGCTACTGGACTGCAGCTCTAGTGTTGGCTCAATATTTTTAATACTTCACAAATTCGACATATATTACCAACATTTTTCTTACCAAGCATTCATCATCTATTGACCTATCTTAATGTTAAATCGTGCTTACTAGGATCTTCTCTCTCTGCCAGCTGTGTACCGCTGTATAATTTCAACTACACTTACGACTACATAATGTCTGCATCAACCAGCTTTGTGGACAGGTATAAACATTTCACTTTTGCATTAGGTTTCCTGGCCTTGGTTAACAATGAGTTCTGGAGGCGTATAAGCTGTTATATTTGTGAATGATATTACAACTTCCTTGCAGCCTTTTCCATTTTAAATTGTTTTAGTGTTTGTATGCACCTTGACTTCTTAGATGTGGATTTCTAGCATAAGCTTTGGTGTATGCAGGTTGTAGATTTGTCCATATTAATGCATCAGCTTTTCTTTTAGCTCATGTCATAGCCTGAGTACTAATAGCATCCAATTGTGTAATGCTGGAGGCAGTTTTGCCGATAATAAACAGGGCAGGTACAATCCACGAATGGACCCAATTATCCCAGTGGAGAACTGGAGAAAAGGCTCACAGGTATCTTTTCAGTTGTACCGATGAAAGAAAAATATAAGAGTTTGACTTGAATTTTTCTGCGTCTAACTAACTCTTTACGGTACCTCTGCTGATGTTACTCCCTGCCATGCAGTGGGCTGTGTTAATTAAAAAGCATGCTGAAGTTGTGGTTTATGATGATGTGGTGTTGCCAGAATTCAAGAAGCATTGCAGGGTATGTGCCTCAATAATTTCATGCGCTATATAAAGAAAGATTCAGTATTTCAGTATAGTAACATGGTCTTACGATATCTGTTAACTTGACAAGTAGTAACGGAAGTTAAATAGTTGAACACTTTTCTCATCATTTTAGTTTGTTATGAAAGTTTTTTTGTGCATACATACAGTGCTATAGTTCCCTCTATATATGTACAAATGAGAGTTTTTGCACGTGTACATCCTGTGAAGTCGATCCCTTCTCTATGTTTGTTCTTATTAATGAAATTAATTCTTTTATATACCACAGAGAAGGCCCTTACCAGAGTTCTGGCGGGACTGGGACAAACCTATTGTAAGTGAGAGTTTTAATAGTGATCCATTTACCTTTTAGAGTATCTTGAATGGAGCTTCCCGTTCATGTTTATCTGTTTCTTCCTTGAAAATTGTTGATGTTTGTTTTGAACTCAGTTTGCACCTGGGGCATGTTTACTGTTTAGAATACTTATATGATAGGTTAGAGAAAAAAAAACGAAGCTGTTCACTATGAATAATCAGGGTTCAATGTGGGGCTCTGGGTCACGGGGCATTGAAGTTACTGTTTGGCCTTATTCTTGAGACATTGATTGCATGAATGAACTTAATCCCTTCCTTGTATTTGCTTCAGTGTTGGATAGCAAGTGTTAAAGTGAATAAATTTTTGTTTGTCTTTATCAACTGTATGCAATAGTGAAGAGGCATTGAATTCTAAAGTGATAGAGAAGTTAATTTATACCTGAAATAGATAACATTACATGCGATATTTTATGCACTCACAAGGATCAAGTATACAGAAGTGGAAACAAGAAGTTACATTCATCTGTGTTAGTTCTGTCATAATTGCCCAATGCTCATAATTGTGTCAATAAAACCAAACTTAAGCACATAATAGAATTTTACTTTTTCAGATTGCACAGAAGAACTTCTCATATATATACTCTGATTATTACATTTCTTAAAATGTTATCTTAACCAAATAATTACCTAAGCCTTCGCTAATGAACTCAATATCTACATCTGTTTGTGGTGGTTTCACAGAAAAAAAAGTTTATGAGGTTCTTACGTGTTTTGTGTCCTCATTTTACCCAGCCTGCCGAGGCATGGAAGGCACACAACTGCATACCAGATGAGCACTATGTTCAAACATTGCTTGCAGTAAGTCGATAATAATTGCAACATGCCTTGAATCTGTTCTCTGCCAGATGCACATGACCATTTTTGGTTGCAGCAAAGTGGTCTTGAAGAAGAACTTACGCGGAGATCGGTTACACATAGCGCATGGGATCTATCATCTTCTAAAGACCGCGAAAGGCGTGGATGGCATCCTGTAACGTACAAAGTCTCTGATGCTACTCCTGCACTTGTAAAATCCATTAAGGTATAGGTTTCCTTCACATCTGAATACTTCATTCCATACCAAGGGTGCTTTACCATTTGGTTTGGTTTGCTTTTATTTGGTAGTCATGCTATTTAATAAAAAAGTTGTAGCAAGAAAGATGGCAAAATCGGTAATGAGAAATAGATGAGTATATGTCAGTTTGGAAGCATGTTTCTCTTTGTGTCGAATTTTCAAGATAAGCTATAGTTCTGCCATAATAAGCTGCATATCTGTCAAAATAAACTGCTTTTAAGAACTGCATAGGGCGATTCTTAACTGTTACCTGGGGATCTATTTTGTAATTTTGTAGGATATTGATAATATATATTATGAGACTGAATACAGAAGGGAGTGGTGCACAAGTAATGAAAAACCAGCACCTTGCTTCCTTTTTGCAAGGAAGTTTACACGTGGAGCTGGTCTGAAGCTTCTTAACTCGGTGAGTTCAGGATCTTGGACTTTTGTTGTGTATGAGCATGCACAAACATAACCAAACTTTGGACTTTGTGTGTTGGCCTAACAGATCACATTATGCTTTCTTTATGTAACTCCTCTTTGTCTATTTCCTTTGTGCAGTCATTTATAGCAGTACGATGAATATAGTCTGGGAGGCATCTGCCATAGTGCCATGTACAGGTTTCTCCCTTGCAAGCAGAATACTGTCATTTTGAATATACCTAAAGGAAAAGGGTGGAGGGGACAGAAAATAACAGCGATTTTTTGAGTCTTAGATATAATTTTTTGCACTCTGGAAAGTGCAATAGTTGTTGTAAAGTGATAAACTTTTGCTTCATTTAGTGCCTAGGTTAGTACACATGTTAGCTCACGGCTTAGCACTGTAACTGGATCTGGAAGAACCACTTACGTTTTGAAGCTATTGTATCTTGTATATCCTGCATCATGTGCCATTCAGCATTATTTGGTGGTGTGAAACTCTGAATGTACATCTTACCAAGTAACAAATACACTATTCAGATGCATGTCAGTTGCGAGAGCTGCAATCTTCACTCTGCCAATGTCTATTCCAGCAATCTAACATTACCAGGAGAGTTTTTTTTTTTTTGACAACCAATACCACATATATTTATAGTAATAAATATTACATGGTAGAGATACATAAGCTGATCCCAACAATAAAAAACCGTTGACCAACAGGGGAATGATCTCTCCCTTGGCTATACGTTGTTAGGTAAGATGAGACTCTCCCAGCGGATGGACGCTAGGATGATAACCCGGTTTAAAGTTCGCGCCTCCTTGCGAAATTACCGTAAGATGGGGATTCGAACCCGGATGAACTGGCTGCGCACTCGCTTGTATTGCCACTGAGCTGGAACTCAGTTCTCAGCTGACCCCAATAATTACAAAATAAAGTATAAAATGAACGAGTAAATCATTTGAGATCTTCAAATTCTTCTTTCTTTCCCAGGAGATACATCATACGAGTATATGTCAGTTGCGAGAGCTGCAATCTTCACTCTGCCAATGTCTATTCCACATCAAGAGAGAGTTAATCCATTCTGCTTTTGGACCTGAAGAGACCATAAAATTCTTCCATGAGAGTATGAGACAATGACCCTTGCAGCACTAATATTGTCAAAAAAAAAGCTGGAGGCAAATACTTTTTGGGCTTCATGGCCCAGGGGGCCAGGACCCTCACACTCACAGGAGTTGTTCGACCAGAGTCTTGGCTACCTTCGCACCGACAGCCGGCGGCGACCGTCCCCGCTTCTCATCCCCGCCGGCGCCGCCACGCTGTCGTCTGCGCCATGCTCCGCCTCCGAAGCTCTATCCTTGCCCGTATTCTCTCGTCTTCCCCCGCCTCTCCAATCCCATTCCCTCACCACCGCCTCATCTCCGCGGCGGCGCCGGCCGTTTCCCCAAACCCTGGTTTCGCGGCGGAGGAGTACCTCGTCGCCACCTGCGGCCTCAGCCGAGCCCAGGCACTTGAGGCCTCCAGGAAGCTCTCCCACGTCAAATCGCCCACCAATCCCGACGCCGTCCTCTCCTTCCTCGCCGGCCTCGGTCTCTCCAGCACCGACGTCACCGCCCTCGTCGCCAAGGACCCCAAGTTCCTCTGCACCGGCGTGGAGAGAACCCTGGCCCCTATCCTCGCCGGGCTCACCGGTCTCGGTCTATCGCCTTCTGAGATCACACGCCTTGCCTCGCTTGCCCCCGTCTGCTTCCGTTGCAGATCCATCGTCTCCAAGGCGCACTACTACCTGCCCGTATTTGGCTCCTTCCAAAGCTTCCTCCGGGTGTGCAGCTTAAACCTTCTCTCGTCCGACCTTGAGAAGGTGGTGAAGCCCAATGTTGCGTTCCTGCAGGAGGAGTGCGGGCTAGGTGTTTGCGATCTTGCCTCGCTGTGTCACCATATGCCGTGGATACTCGCCACCAAACCGGAGCGCGTCCGAGCGATGGCGGCGCGTGCTGAATCTCTAGGTGTGCCCCCCAGCTCTGGGATGTTCAAGGAAGCACTGCAGGCTGTCTCATTCCTCAGCGAGGAGAAGATCGCCGTCAGAGTCAAGTACTTGAAGAAGATGTTCAGGTGGTCAGATGCTGAGGTGGGCATTGCTGTTTGTAAGGCTCCAATGGTGCTGGCGAGGTCTAAGGACATACTGCAGAGCAAATCTGAGTTTCTTATCTCTGAGGTGGGTTTGGAACCGGCATACATTGCTCATCGTCCGGGTATGCTCGGTCTTAGTCTGGAGGGCCGGCTCAGGCCCCGGTACTACGTTCTCAAGTTTCTCAAGGAAAAAGGGTTGATACGGAGCGACCGCGATTACTTTTCTGCGGTCGTGCCGTCTGAGAAGGTATTTGCGAAGAAGTACATATACCCTCACAAGGATGCTGCGCCACACCTTGCTCAAGACTATGCTGATGCTTGCAGAGGACAAGTGCCCACCAGGTTCAGATTTGCATGAACCAAGAACATGGTGTTAAATTTGAAAAATATTTATCTGTGTGGTATGCTTTGTTTCATTATCTTGGCTAACTAAACTTTGGTAGCCTGGTATAGTATGTATGTTGCATGATGGTTTAGTCGTAGCTAACACCTGGTGATGCTAATCATTAGATTCATGAATCTTGGTATGTCCATGCCATCCTTTAGTGGAGAAAAAAGCATGGCATGGTTAAGAACTTGGGTGAGATCAGTCCATTCTACAGATGCATTGAATTACCAGTGAGTACTATATCAGGCCATTCTGCAGAATGACAAGAGTGTACTATCTTTTTGTGGGGAATAATTTTAGACTTGTTGATGGCCACAATATCTTGATCACTGCCGGGGATGCAGTTCGGATCTAGTTGTTGGTTGCTCAATCTATTTTTTGTAACTTGAAAATCATTGCTCTTTCTGCAGTATCTTGTTTTGAAGAAATTAACTGTTGTGAAAGTAATTCATGATTTACTAGCTTGTATTAGTTTGTTCCTTCATATTTCTCCTGTATTTTAGAATGACCTAATGGCTGATGCGTGGAGTTCAACGCACAGCTGATCAAAACTGAAAATGCAGTAGTACAATTTCTTTATAGTGCCTACTATTTCCTCTAAATACTATGGCTGGTAAAGACTATAAGCCTCCTCTGGTTTGCACCAATCAAGGGCTTACAATGCCCAGCCAAGCCAGCAAGGTAACAGATTTGAATGCTGCTGTGTTGCAAATCTGTTATATCATGATTTAAGCCCAGAAAATGGTTAGAATGTTTACCCTCAGTTTAGTGTTGTATCCATTTTTGCCAAGATTGATCTCAGGTGCTACATTTACAGGCTACTCTTTATGCAAACAGAGTTAGGCACTAACAGATACAAGCTGGCTCCTCGAGTGTCATCTAGTCTATTTTTTCAGTGCTGTAAAAGTATGTCTTCGCAACTATATTAAGGTTGTACGGTTGCCTTTTGTACTATTACTTATTGTTATTGACGCCGGATGTGACACTGGTTGATGTGAATTATCAGCTATCTAGAGTTCTACTGTCCCGATAACCGATCACTAAATCTACCTTTATATTTAACATTTTTTTTCGCATAATGTTTTGCTTCCATGTTTGTTGTCTTCTGAACTACTGTTTTCATGTAGGCACGAATGTGGTTCACAGCTCAATATTTTCTTATGTTGTTTATTAGCTTATGTGATGACAACGCAATTATATCTTACTTCATGTTCTCTGCAAATCGAGTATCTTCATATATGGTAGTCGATTGATCCACTTTATTACTCTAAAGCAAAGAAGACTGATCCAGTAATGTTCCACTGATTCAATAGGTAATCGTGCAGTTCAGCTATTGAGATTTCATCCAGTAGTCCTCTACTGTTAATATATATAGTTAACTACCTTTGACGTGGTGATGGCATATATAAAAAACTATATGATTTACTCATGGATGAGTAAGAAGAGCTAAAGAGCACATTTCTTCTAATTGTTCTTTTGTGCAGTAGTAGCATTTTGTGTGCGTGTGTGTCCTTGACTGAATTTATCCGTGAAATAATGCACATCTTTATGCGCATCAAACATATTGAACTGCATTGTTCACATCAATCCATATCATATTTGCCAATGATCTAGATGGTCAGAATTCTGTTTCATCAGAACACAGGGGACCTATCTACTTCTTTGGACTTCAATAGTCCCAGTTCATCAGAGATCTTGTGCAGTTATGATTGTAGTTGTACTAGTAAACTTTCCCGTTAAAGTACACACTATTGAGATAACATGCATGTCAATGGCAAGAGCTGCAATCCTCACTGTGCCAATTGCTATTCAGCAATCTAACATGGTCAGTTGAGGTGTTGACATGGCATCTGACGTAATGACATGTTACACTCCGGCATGGCACCATCATAAACATGGTGTATGCTGCTTTCGACCTGATCATGACCCTTGCAGCTAAATGATTTTTTGTCCCATGTCTGAATCATATTTGTCCTTGTGTTGCTCCAGCAGCTTCATCTGTTTGTTATTTTGCCTCTCATGTTAGATTACTAGTCCTACACTTGACTGCCTAGCATGTTTTCCCTCCAATTCTCCTTTTCTGGGTGGATCTATTGCAGTATTTATATAATGAATTTTGTGGTACTAAAGATGGGGAAAAAGAGAAAGGGGAATGCACGTTAGTTTGCTTGCTGGCCTTGTGCAGTTGTGCCTCTTTCAAGCTCTGCATTTTAACTGTCGTTGTGATCCACACTGCCTAGTACGTCTGTTAGGCTGTAGCTTCACGGTAAGACAAAACTGAACCATCGTGCTAATACTACCATCCATTTTACATTTGCAGTGCTAAAAACTGGTGCAATTTGCTTGCGAAGTAGGAAGCAGGTAAATTAAAATTGAGACCCTGAGTGAGATGATGGTGTGTGGCTGGGGTTTGTGTCTGTTCCTGTTCATTCTGCAAGCCTTTTTTTCGTTGGAAAGGCATTTTTGCAAGCCTTTGTTCTGAGTTTTTTTTTTTTTGAGAAATTTGTTCCGAGTTTTGCAAGCATGCCTTTAAAGTTGGCAGCTCTTTCTTGTTCTGTCATGCATAAAGTGGAGAAGAACATTTTTCTTCTTTCCAAGTAGTATTTTCTGACACAGAAGTGAAAGAAGCTGGAGGATCTGTCCCAGTTTTCTACAGTAAAATTGCAGGTATCATCTGTAGGTCCTTTAATGATTCCAACTTTTGAACTAGAGGAAAGTTCGCGAAGAAACTCAGGATCCAACAATCAATTTTGACTACTCAGGTAAATCATTACAGTCCGAACATTATTGTGTTTTGTTTTCATATTAAGTGAAAAGACCAAGAGAAACTGGTTACAGATCCTAGAATCAACTGAAATCAATCAAATAAGGTTAGACAAAATTTCTATTTTTGGCGACACAATAGTTAGGCAGTCACAACACAAAATGAGAACACAGGGAAAAATAAAGTTTGAACTATGGAAACCTGCACTCGACAACAGCCTATTTGGCACAAAGGAATTTGAGGAAAAAAATAATCTTACTGTATAAGAAAATTTCGCACTCAAACAATTTGTATCCTAGGATGACACTGAAGGAATATTATAGAATATGATTTTTTTTCTACAGATTATGGAGGAAATCAAACATGAGGGCATGAGGCTTAACCTCATGGTCTTCACTGTTTGCCTCTTCTCCCTGTAATCAAGTAACCATTAATCTCAAAATTCATGCATTTTTTCTGTGTACTCCATTACTTAAAGACCTCTTGTCAGCAATTCATGTGGTGTTAATTCTCATGGGATCAACAAGGCAAAACATTCTAACCCTATGTTTTTTTTCTATTCTCAAGCCTAGATAGGGAAGGAAAGAAAGCATCCTTTGAAGAATTGATAGGCCCTGCCTAAGCTATTGCTTTCCTTTTTATTGGAGCCAAAGCCTAAGCTACTACTCCCTCCGATTCATATTAATTGACTTCAATATGGATGTATCTAGAACTAAAATGTGTCTAGATACATCCACATTAGAGTCAATTAATATGGACCGGAGGGAGTAATAGTGAAGGAATATATAAACTGGTAAGGAACACCCTAGCCAGACTTTGGAGTGTGCTGTCAGTTAAAAATAATCAATGAAAAATACCACCATTGTCGGCCCTGTTTCAAACACATAAATTTCCCTAATTCCCGCGTATTGTATTAAGCTTGTACAGGCATCGCCCTTTTCCTGCAATAGTTCATTGTGCACAGAAACATTCTTGATTTATTAACATGCCATAAATACATTCCCTTTTAGCGAGTTGTTATTCACTTCTCTATGACCAGCTTGAGACTAAAAAAAGAAGTGGACAGTATATTTCAACACTCCTCATATCTATGCCACTCTATGACTTAGATGTTTGATCGAAGCAGGCCGCGCATATCTCCGCGCTTTTAACCCAACTCAAGCTGAAGAAACTTATTCAATGGTCACTGCTAACTGCTTTTGGTCCCAAATCTTTGGTGTTGCTTTTTTTTTGATAATATAGCGGCCAGGTTTCTAACTTAAGACCTCCTTCCTTGTGATGTGTCTTATGCCGTATTGAATTGCGGACACCGATTAGTTCACCCTAAAACTTTCTTCGAGGGGAATAATGGACATGACATTTCAGAACAGGTGAAGTGGTGATCTTGTACAAGATCTTGTTGCTAGAATGCACCCCACCATAGCATTAGCACAGCAATTGCTCCCACTGAGATATCTTTATCCTTTCCCCCACACCACTCTTTCTTTCTAAAAGGCAGCTGCGCTACATGCGCTATCGCTCTGAATTCACCAACAATGCAGCAGGAGCAGTGTGACTAGTGTCCCCCTGTGGCCCTGTACCTCTAGGTGGGTGCGTAGAGCGGCCAAAAGAGCAGGATGCACTGCGCAAATGGCAAGATCTAGTGGTGGTGCAGGCTGGAGAATGACCGTGCTTGCGATGGTCCTACTTCACTTTCCATGGTGTCTTTTTCCTTGCAGCTCAAGTCCAATCAGGTCCATGACATTATGTGTCTTATGAGTCCTCCATTATGATCGATCAGGTTACTAATGCATGTTGTTTTACATAACATACACCAGGGTTTTGCAGCTATTTTTTTGAAATGGAGGGTGGGACTCTTGGCCTCTACATGGAAGAGATGTATACAACATTTATTTAGATTTTTTCCGCAAAAAAAACATTTATTTAGATTTGGGGACCGGGCGGGATACGGTACTCCAATACTGGTACGCCATCACTAAGTCGCCTTCCATCAGCCCTCATTGCTTGGGAACTCAGGAAGGAAAGAAATGCAAGAATTTTCAATAACAAAGAACTGACATCGCATCTAAGCGGAGATCACCTCTTAATCCTTTTAGTTCTGTTAGTTGTTGTTTTTTCGGTTGGCTTAGGCCGTGTGTTACGTTTGCTCCTTCTTTATCAATATAAAAGGAAAAGCTTATACAATATTGTACGTCATAAAGGGAATATCTTGCAGAATGTGATGGAAACATATCCCCCGTCTGTGATGTTCGAGATCTTATTGGAACCCGATTGGCCTCTTGGAATGAGCTGTTACAACTTAGAATCAGTCCAGTTGCTACAGGTTCTGATGAATTCCGTTGGGGACTTATCAAGAATGGTGTATTCTCGGTAGGATCCATGTATAAGGCTTTAGTTGAACCTATTCAATCAGTGCTAAATAATAAAAACATGAAGATGAAGATACCATTGAAAACAAAGGTTTTTGCATGGTGTTAGGCCTGTTATCTCCGCCGTGGTGTTATTTTTACAAAAGATAACCTTGCAAAACGTAATTGGCATGGGTGCACGAAATGTGTTTTCTGTCAAGACGAAGGGACAATAAAACATCTTTTCTTCCAGTGCCGGTTCGCTAGGGCTATATGGTCAATCATTCAGGTTCTGCCTTATATCCTCCAAGAAGCATTGCAAACATTTTTGGCAATTGGCTAATTGAAGTGGTTCCTAGGTTTTAGGTTTTTATCAGGGTGGGAATATATGCTCGCTGTGGCTATGTAGAAATGACAAGGTTTTTTATGACAAAAATTCTTCTCTTTGTTGGAGGAGACGGCCAAGGAGTTTATTACCCTTTATAAATACTTTGATTAATAAAGCGCCCTTTATAAAAAAAGGCAAAGCTTTTGCCTCTTTGTTTCAAAAAAAACATTTATTTAGATTTTATTTAACAAAGACTTGTTAAAAACATACATCATAAATCTGAAGTCGGCACTCAACACCTACAAACCCGATAATTGGTACAACTTGTCAAGTAAGAAGCGAGTTTATGTGTGTGTGCTCCGGTTAACGGTGGTCTTGCTTTCGATGATGAAAAGGGGGAAAAGAGAAAAAGAATAGAAGACACAAATATTGAAGATTGAGTGATAGTGATACTGGCATGGCCAGCATGTGCAGTTTGGATGGTTGATATGGCTATGTGCATTCCTTCATGTCGCGACTGATTCTCAAAATTATAGAGGCTTGTTGTAATTGATATATTTTTATTTTAATATTTTTTAATCGAAAAAAGCCAGTGATGATATTATTTCTATAGAATTAATGTTGGACCCTAAATTAATTTGCTTTGACACCTTACTAATTCTTGCACGGTGACCCTGTTTAGAACCAATTTGGTTTTAGCCCTGGGCAATTCTCTCTTCTTCTTAATTACATGGTCGCTCCTGAATTAGGACACAGCACTGCATTGGCTCCATGACGCTGAACTCAGATGCTGCAGTTTTCTGCATAGCCAAGGAATGCATCGCTGACGCTGAAAGATGCTATTGCCTAAATCCTTGGGCACATGGAGAGCACCAACCTTGGCTTGCATCCCCAAGAAAAAGCTAGCTGCACCTCAGCTCAGCTAGAGATAGAAAGCTATATCCTGCATGCGTGACGACTGGCCTCCACTAAGATGTAAAAGAAAGACCAAAGCAGGCAGCCTTGTGGATTAGGAGAGGGGACAATGTAGCCATATAGCTCGAGACGAGAATGATGGAAGCGTGGCTACGATGGGCGCTCTCATTTCGAGACAATTATGCTGGTCCTTCGTACGGGAAAAAGGGCTGCAGGTTGGTGTGATCGGCCAGCCACCACACCTTCAGACTGCTTAGAGGAGCAGAGCCAAATGCCATCTAGATCGATGATACTGTCACTGCTAGTCCGTTAGTGCCATACTCCCAGGTATCTATCTGTTGATCGATCTAGCTATCGGTGTACTTATAGGAAGCAGGAGAGCAGGAAGAAGACAACCACGCCGATGTGCGCACATACTGACGACGCCTCAGAAGAGCATTAAAGCTTCTTCTCCTTCAAAATCCTAGGCGGCTACGAAACTCAGGCGGCTGATATCGATGGCGTCTTGCTGCTGCTGGCAGAAGAAACCTTGCCCAATCATTGCCACCTTCGTCTCTTTCCTCCTCATCCCCATTCTCGTCTCCTCCTCGGCCTCCGCGACTGGCGGAGCTGGCAATGGCAGCACGACGGCGCAGGTGCTGCTCCGCTCCGGCGAGGAGGAGCTTAGGTTCCATCAGATGAAGGCCCAGCTTGCCAAGGTCAGGGAAGCCTCCGTCAAGACGATTCAGGTATGTTTAACACATTCATCCTTCCTCACACTGCAACATTTCTGCCAGATAATTGATCTTGCTGCTGCTGTTGTTTCGTCCTCGGCGGATCATTTTGCAGAGTCCTGACGGCGACGTCATAGACTGCGTGCCTTCTCACCTGCAACCCGCGTTCGACCATCCCAAGCTGAGAGGGCAGAAACCGGCGGTACGTGGTATTCTGACTCACTGACTGAATGACACTGCAATGTCTTGGCGAGTGTGCATCTTGTTCTCGCGCTGATGAGGAGATCAAACCAATGTCTCGTGCACGGCCGCAGGACGAGCCCGCCGCGCGGCCAGGGAATGGCGATGCTGAACTGGTGGGTGCCGACGACGAGGCTTTGCCGCAGACGTGGAGGAGCTCCGGCGAGTGGTGTCCGGAGGGCACGATACCGGTGAGGCGGACGACGGAGGGCGATCTGCTCAGGGCCAGCTCCGTTGGGAGGTTCGGGATGAAGCCCCAGACCCAGAGCGCCGCCGTGCGGAGGGACTCCACCAGCAACGGCCATGAGGTCAGTCACTGCCCAGAACGATGACCCCTCGATTCAGACTCTGTTTGGTATCACACGGTGACGCGAACTTATGTTAACACCTGCTTCTCATGACCACTTTGTTTCTCGTTTTAAGGTTTGGCTAGTTCTCCCTTGTCTGAAACAAATGCAGTACTTTACTAAACAAAAAGTTGCAGTACATTGAACTGAACATTGTTTAGTAGTAAAACTTTGCTGGATTTCAATAAAGAGTTGTAATCTGCACTAATTTTCGCCAGCTACACCATCTTAGAAAACTGAGAGAAAACCCACAACTGTGTAGAGTGTTACCTGCATTGTTTTGTGCAATGCATGTATTAGGTACTTAGCACAAAGATGCAGTCTGCTCAAACTTCTATACTTTTTAGACACAGCAATTCTCTGAATTGCACTTCCTCTTGTCTTACAAGAACTTGTTAGAATCAGTAGCTAGAGCTCCATGTGTCACTGGGATTCGGCACACGGACGCAGACAAAAGGATATGGCAAACACCTTCGCTCACTGTACAAGTGTAGCACTAGGTAAATGGTCACTGTAATTTTTCCTGGTATGCAGCACGCGGTGGGGTACGTTACCGGCGGTCAGTTCTACGGCGCGAAGGCGAGCCTGAACGTGTGGCCGGCGCAGGTGTCCTCGCCGGCTGAGTTCAGCCTGTCCCAGATCTGGGTCATCTCCGGCTCCTTCGGCAACGACCTCAACACCATTGAAGCGGGATGGCAGGTACACAACCCAACCCAACATGCTCTGTTCCATCACCCTTGCGACACTGTGTTTCTGAAAATACTTGTACTGCCAGAAAACTTTATCTTATAGTTTCTCATATGAGTGTATAATTTAGGGGAAATGCACTTTGGCTCATAGGAGCATATGCTCCCATTATGTGAATCCACATTTCAAAGTGTCAAAAAATTCTAAACTAAATTTTTACATGTACATCTAGACATTTTATGTTGGTACACAAGTTTTCAAAAAAAACTAAAAATAATTGTGGCTCCTGTAAGTTTTAATGCTATAACACGACTACGTACAGGATATTTTTTTGTCTTTTTTGTACACGTCATATAAAATGTTGTTTCTCCACGAAAATTTATGCACTAACATAGAATGTCAAGATGTACACCAACAAATTTATATCAGAATTTTTTAATATTTTTAAAATTGTTTTTTAATTATTTTATATAATGAGAGCATTTGCTCCTATGAGCCAAATTGCCACCTCCTTCAAAATAAAGTCTTTTTCTACGAGAGATGCTTCTGATATGAGTACATTTCATTTACCATGCCTTTAAAAAGAAAAATCTCTGAATTCGTGATCTCTGTCTGTCAATTATCATCAGGTAAGCCCTGAGCTATACGGGGACAACAGCCCAAGGTTCTTCACCTACTGGACCGTAAGTTCACTTCACCATATGAAATTTAAGAACAAGTTCCTTTGTCTTTGAGTGTTCGTCCATGAAATTTATAAGGAAAACATAAAGAACATAGACTCAATTCTGTTGCGCAATGTGGTTGCAGAACGACGCGTACCAGGAGACGGGGTGCTACAACCTGCACTGCGCGGGCTTCGTGCAGACCAACAGCCGCGTGGCGATCGGCGCCGCCATCTCGCCGGTGTCGGCCTACGGCGGCCACCAGTTCGACATCACGCTCCTCATCTGGAAGGACCCGAAGCAGGGCCACTGGTGGCTGCAGCTGGGCCCGTCGGGCGCGCTGGTCGGGTACTGGCCGTCGTCCCTCTTCACCCACCTGGGCTCCCGCGGCCGCGGAGGCGCCGACATGGTGCAGTTCGGCGGCGAGGCGGTGAACACGCGGCCGTCAGGGTCGCACACGCCCACGCAGATGGGCAGCGGGAGGTTCCCCGGGGAAGGGTACGGCCGCGCCGCCTACTTCCGCAACGTGCAGGTGGTGGACTGGGACAATAACCTTATACCGGCGGCGGGGCTCCGGCTCCTCGCCGATCACCCAGGGTGCTACGACATCGCCGGCGGCCAGGGCGGCAAGTGGGGCAGCTATTTTTACTACGGCGGGCCAGGCAGGAACGTCCGGTGCCCCTAGGACGGGTACAAACTGATGTTGTTACATAGGCAAAACGATAATTCCAGCAAATATATATCACAAAAAAGAGGGTTCTAAATATATTTTCGAGACCGGCTACATTGTGATCATACTATGTTTTATGAGTTTTGTTTGAATTTGGCTATGTGCATGTTCATCATCGACCGAGTTTGCCCTTAAATTAAACAGTCTGCCTTTTCTTTAAAGAATGTGTGTGCTTTATTAGTCACCCAGACATAATGTTACAATGAATAGTTTCCCGGTTACACTCTGGAGGCACACCACGCTAACATTTTTTTTTGATAGAGAAACGGTACTTTATTGATCACAAAACATCAATACAATTATACAAAGAGTCTTCAGGATTGACACCGAAGCAGAAAAGGAAATAAAACCTTGACTAGATAAATCACACGACCTAGCTAAAATATGTGCCGCCTCGTTACAAAAACGCTTAACATGTTTGATAGATGCTGATGCAAAACCCGCCATCATCTGCTTGATATCAGAGATAACCACTCCCACCATCGACCGATCACGTTGGGAGAGGCAATCAGACGCGAAGATCACTTTGTCGAAACCCCGATCACTTGCAATTTGCACCGTCCACCGCATTGCCATTGCCTCCGCCAGTGGCGGAGCTACAAAGAAAAAGATGGGCGAGCCAGGATAAAAGGCAATACATTTCTTTTTGTCGAGTGCTAAAGAGTTGGAAATTTATGAGTGAAAAATCATACTTTAAACCGCCGAATCTAAGAATTGAAGACCTTCGGAGAAAGGAAGAAAATAATACTCGCTGGACTAACGGTGGAAATTAACTGCATAAGAAAGGTTTTTTTACCATTACAAAGCGCGAGTGGATTTTTGTAGCTCGGTCTATATGGATGCCAATTTTGAACCTCTGAAAATTTTGAATTTATACATCTAAATAAAATCAAAGAAATATAAAGATTTACACAATATTGTAATCTATGAGTGTGTAAGAACAAAATATGCTGCATTTTGGGCTCAGAGAAAATGATAAACCTTGATTTTGTTATCTCAATTTTCTTATTTGTTAGATTTTGTGATTTTTACCATGGGTTAAATACAATGTATTTCGTATTGAAAATTTACACACCGATGAAATACAAACATTGTCTATGTCCAGGTATTTTATTCAGACTTTTTTTCAAACTTTGCAATCAAATATTAGAAGTTTCAGAAAATAAAAAACAAAAGTAGGGAACCATATAGCCCGGACAACACTTGAATTTTCGGTTACAAAGCTAGCTATTTTTTTTTGCACATCGGTTACAAAGCTAGCTACCTAGTACTCTGGAGGACATTTTTTGAGAGCGCGCTAACTTTGTGATTTTTCTTAGCAGGAAACAAGAGCTGTCGCTAGTTGTTGCGTGGCTAGCAGTATGGGCCGCTCCAAATCGTTACGTTGCTGCTAGGCCTGCTCGGATCGTATGGATCTGTCCCAGCTAGTGGATTCATCCTGAATTGGGACTTTGGTACATAGGTATATATGGCTTTTTCCTCAAAATCCTGGGCGGGCCATGGCCCGGGTCGGCCCCTACATAGCTCCGCCAGTGGCCTCCGCCATCTCAGGAGTGGGAAAACCTGGGAGAGGCTCACTGACAGCAAGAATGCAATGCCCATGATTGTCTCGGAAGACAGCGTCGGCAGCAGACCGGCGCTGCTCAGGGAATAAAGCTGTGTCGACATCTCCCCAGGAGGCGGCGGTCACCATTTCTGAACCTTGGTGGACTCACACATGTTACCTGGTTTGATCTTATAGCAGTGCCGCACAATCATGTCCACATGACATACGCCATGATCTTCAAACTGGTTTGCTACGGATCAGGAATATGTTGGTTATTCCTTGCATCGTTCCTCGCCTCCCAGATATAACTGCATCCGACAGCCAAAAATTGTGGCCTCCAACTTCGTTGCTCGCCGTAGGAACTTGAAAGGACGAGATGTCGCCTAGAGGGGGGTTGAATAGGCGTTTTAAAAACTCTTACGGATTTGACTTGTAAGAATGCGGAATTAAACTAACGTTTATTTTACAAGCACAAAACCTAAATATGCTAGGCTCAACTAAGTGCAATAACAACAACTAGAGCTAAAAAAGATAGGCACACGATATATATATATGAATAACAAGTGATATCAAGATATAATAGATACTTCAAGCTCGATGACTATCACAAGGAAAGTAAACTCGGGTATAGAAATAACCGAGGCACGTGGAGATGGAGATGTATTCCCGTGTTCCATTCCTTTGCAAGAAGGTACGTCACGTTTGGAGAGGTGGGGATCCCACGAAGGATTTTCCAACGCCACGAAGGCTCATCTTCTTCTCCGAGCTTATCCAACGAAGGAATAGCCCTTTTTCTTATGACTAGCTTTTTCTCCACTCCGGAGATGGCAAGCTCCGCAACCACTTCACAAGCTCCACGAAGGAGAAGCCCGGGCCCCTTCACAACCTTCCACGAAGAGGTCACTGGACACCAACCAAGCCAACTAGGAGGTCATCCTCCAAGAGTAACAAGCTCACGGTCTCTCACTCGAACTAATCGTGGTGGAAAGCTCAACACTATGCAATGATGCAAAGCAAGAACACCAAATGTTTTTAAATCCTTCACACACAAATCCCACCAAAGCAACAAATGATAGGATGGAATTAGAGAGGAAGAACAATGGAGGAAATCAACAAATGACTCCAAGATCTAGATCCCAAGAGTTCCCCTCACTTAGAGGAGGAATGGATTGGAGGAGGTTGTGGATCTAGATCTCCTCTTTCAAATCCCCCAAGAATATGCAAGAATCATAGGAGGGAAGGGAGAGGAAGCAAGCTTAAGAGGTTCAACAATGGTGGTAAAAAATGTGCTCTAGAACACTAGGAAACCGTTGGGGAAGAAGCCCCTTTTATAGCCAAAAAAAATATATGACCGTTTGGGGGTAAATCTGAGAGTTTTTGGGTAACCTGGTGGGAGAGCCGGCACGCCGGGCGTGGCACCAGGCCGGATGGTGGGAGGGCCGGTCACGCCGGGCGTGGCACCGGGCCAGCCCGGCAGACACCAAGCGAGCACTGAGTGCCCCTAGATTGCGTCCGGTGTGCACCCGTGTGGGAGCCGGTCTGTGCCGGGCCATCCGGTGAGGCAGCCGGCGCCGCCGGGCGTGGTGCCGAGTGGGCCGGTGGGGCGGCCGGTCGACCAGGAGCCTCGCCAACAGGAACACATGTTTACAAAAATAGTGATAACTTTTGCGTCCGGACTCCGATTTCGATGATCTTGGGCTTGCTGGAATCAGAACAACAAGCCCTAAAACTTTATGCATAGAAACATCATTGTCCACCCATGGATAAAAAACCACAAGATGAATGTTTTGACCTATCTATAAAAGATAAACCGGTAAAACCTCCAAACTTGAAAACGCAATAGAAGATGCATATGGATTCTGTTTTCGATGAACTTTGGCTTGTTGTAAAGCTAGAAACAAGCTCAAAAAGCTCACACAGAGAAACACCAAGAAGCAATAGGGATATGCAAATTATGCAAAGGATTGAGCTCCCTAAGACGATGTGATCAAGTTAACCAACCGAAAGCCCCTCCTGATAGTGCGCCTATCTATCCTATAACCCGGTCTCCCAACAACCACCTTGAGACAAGTAAAAAGGAAAATATAGCATGGCCATAACTTTGCCTTGCGCATCCCGTTTGATCTTGATGAAAACGCTTCAAGTTCCATCAAGCCGGAGTGCATCACTTGATCATTGTTGTTTCGTGAAGACTCATGATTTGCTCCCCCATGCGCCACTATGGGATAGCTTCATTAAGCACATCTTCACATGTCCATTATCACGAAATGGACGGCAAGCTTCAAGCATGTGATACTCTTGAGATGCTCATCTTGAACTTGCCCAACTCAACTTTGATGACGATCACCACTTGATGTCATCCTCTCATGGGCTATATGAGATCCCACGTTTGATGCATGCCCATGGAAAGATACCTAACCCACATAGACAACACAAGGGCACATATATGATGGGTTTCATAAAGCATAATTGACAAGGCTTACCATACCACATGACTTCACGTGGCACATTCTTCATGCTTCATGTGTTGACCAAAGTTGAATCTATTCTTCACTCTTTGTATTGGTCAACCTTGTATCTTCTCATGCTCTATCATATTATCTTGAGGTGTATAAAGAACTCTTCATATGGTTGCATGCTCTAAATTTTAGTCAACCATAGCTCAACTCATGAGACTATCATGACACCGACTTAGAGCCATATCTTGAATTCTTCACTTGAAATCAAGCACTCAAGATCTTGATCATTCATTGCTTAACACACAAGCTAGAGCATGACTAATATTGAGTTCCACATAAGAACTTCATCTTCATTTCTTCTTGATCACATCACATACATGTCTTCAAATTGATGATCTTGATGCCAATACTCAAGGTATATCTTTTATCTTCATGGCATCCATATTTGAATCCAACACATGGACTACAAGTATTACTTATATGGAATAATCCTTCATATAAACTCAATGAAAACATTAGTCCATAGGGATTGTCATTAATTACCAAAACCACACAAAGGGGCAATGTACCCTTACAGAACTGGAACAGCCAGAGCTTCGGCAACATAAAATCACGGCGCGCAAGCTGTAAACTGAAGTTGTCCTTCCCAAACCGCCATACTTCTTTCGCGAACTGACAACTCAGAAAGGCGTGCTCCACATCTCCCTTTCTGCCGCAGAAAACAGAAGCATCGCTCGAGGGAATGTGATGTCGTACGGGTGATGGCGTGCAAGACACACGTCCGTTGGGAACCCCAAGAGGAAGGTGTGATGCGTACAGCAGCAAGTTTTCCCTCAGTAAGAAACCAAGGTTATCGAACCAGTAGGAGTCAAGGAACACGTGAAGGTTGTTGGTGGCGGAGTGTAGTGCGGCGCAACACCAGGGATTCCGGCGCCAACGTGGAACCTGCACAACACAATCAAAGTACTTTGCCCAAACGTAACAGTGAGGTTGTCAATCTCACCGGCTTGCTGTAAACAAAGGATTAAATGTATAGTGTGGAAGATGATATTTGTTTGCGAAGAACAGTAAATAACAGAGTTTGCAGTAGATTGTATTTCAGATGTAAAAGAATGGACCGGGGTCCACAGTTCACTAGTGGTGTCTCTCCCATAAGATAAATAGCATGTTGGGTGAACAAATTACAGATGGGCAATTGACAAATAGAGAGGGCATAACAATGCACATACATATCACGATGACTACTATGAGATTTAATCAGGGCATTACGACAAAGTACATAGACCGCTATCCAAGCATGCATCTATGCCTAAAAAGTCCACCTTCGAGGTTATCATCCGAACCCCTTCCAGTATTAAGTTGCAAACAACAGACAATTGCATTAAGTATGGTGCGTAATGTAATCAACACAAATATCCTTAGACAAAGCATTGATGTTTTATCCCTAGTGGCAACAGCACATCCACAACCTTAGAACTTTCTGTCACTGTCCCAGATTCAATGGAGGCATGAACCCACTATCGAGGATAAATACTCCCTCTTGGAGTTACAAGTATAAACTTGGCCAGAGCCTCTAGTAGCAACAGAGAGCATGCAAGAACATAAACAACACATATATGATAGATTGATAATCAACTTGACATAGTATTCCATATTCATCGGATCCCAACAAACACAACATGTAGCATTACAAATAGATGATCTTGATGATGATAGGCAGCTCACAAGATCTAACATGATAGCACAAGAGGAGAAGACAACCATCTAGCTACTGCTATGGACCCATAGTCCAGGGGTGAACTACTCACACATCAATCCGGAGGCGATCATGGTGATGAAGAGTCCTCCGGGAGATGATTCCCCTCTCCGGCAGGGTGCCGGAGGCGATCTCCCGAATCCCCGAGATGGGATTGGCGGCGGCGGCGTCTCCGGAAGGTTTTCCGTATCGTGGCTCTCGGTGCGGGGTTTTCGCGACGAAGGCTATAAGTAGGCGGAAGGGCAGCGTCGGAGGGCTGACGAGGGGCCCACACCATAGGGCGGCGCGGGCCCCTCCCTGGCCGCGCCGGCCTATGGTCTGGCCACCTCGTGGCCCCACTTCGTATCCCTTTCGGTCTTCTGGAAGCTTCGTGGAAAAATAAGACCCTGGGCGTTGATTTCGTCCAATTCCGAGAATATTTCCTTTGTAGGATTTCTGAAACCAAAAACAGCAGAAAACAAAGAATCGGCTCTTCGGCATCTCGTCAATAGGGTAGTGCCGGAAAATGCATAATAATGACATAAAGTGTATATAAAACATGTGAGTATCATCATAAAAGTAGCATGGAACATAAGAAATTATAGATACGTTTGAGACGTATCAAGCATCCCCAAGCTTAGTTCCTACTCGCCCTCGAGTAGGTAAACGATAACAAGGATAATTTCCGAAGTGACATGCTATCATAATCTTGATCAATACTATTGTAAAGCATATGAGATGAATGCAGCGATTCGAAGCAATGGTAAAGACAATGAATAAACAACTCGAATCATATAGCAAAGACTTTTCATGAATAATACTTTCAAGACAAGCATCAATAAGACTTGCATAAGAGTTAACTCATAAAGCAATAAATTCTTAGTAGAAAGCTTTGAAGCAACACAAAGGAAGATATAAGTTTCAGCAGTTGCTTTCAACTTCAACATGTATATCTCATGGATAATTGTCAACACAAAGTAATATAACAAGTGCAATAGGTAAACATGTAAGAATCGATGCACACAGTTCACACAAGTGTTTGCTTCTAAGATAGAAGGAAATAGGTAAACTGACTCAACAATAAAGTAGAAGAAAGGCCCTTCGCAGAGGGAAGCATGGATTACTATTTTTGTGCTACAGCTTTTCATTTTGAAAACATAGAAATAATTTTGTCAACGGTAGTAATAAATCATATGTGTTATGTATAAGACATCCTATAAGTTGAAGCCTCATGCATTGATTACCAATAGTGCTCGCACCTTGTCCTAATTAGCTTGAATTTACATGGATTATCATTGCATAACATATGTTTCAACCAAGTGTCACAAAGGGGTACCTCTATGCCGCCTGTACAAAGGTCTAAGGAGAAAGATCGCATTTGATTTCTAGTTTTTGATTATTCTCAACTTAGACATCCATACCGGGACAACATAGACAACAGATAATTGACTCCTCTTTAATGCATAAGCATTCAACAACAGATAATATTCTCATAAGAGATTGAGGATTAATTGTCCAAACTGAAACTTCCACCATGATTCATGGCTTTAGTTAGCGGCCCAATGTTCTTCTCTAACAATATGCATACTCAAACCATTTGATCATGATAAATCACCCTTACTTCAGACAAGACGAACATGCATAGCAACTCACATGATATTCAACAAAGGTGTCATAGTTGGTGGCGTCCCCAGAAACATGGTTACCGCTCAACAAGAAACTTATAAGAAATAAGATACATAGCTACATATTCTTTACCACAATAGTTTTTAAGGCTATTTTCCCATGAGCTATATATTGCAAAGACAAAGAATAGAGTTTTAAAGGTAGCACTCAAGTAATTTACTTTGGAATGGCAGAGAAATACCATGTAGTAGGTAGGTGTGGTGGACACAAATGGCATAGTTTTTGGCTCAAGGATTTGGATGCACGAGAAGAATTCCTCTCAATACAAGGCTAGGCTAGCAAGGTTGTTTGAAGCAAACTCAAGTATATAACGGTACAACAAAACGTACATAAGAACATACTGCAAGCATTATAAGACTCTACATTGTCTCCTTGTTGTTCAAACACCTTAACCAGAAAATATCTAGACTCTAGAGATATCAATCATGCAAACCAAATTTTAACAAGCTCTATGTAGTTCTTCATTAATAGGTGCAAAGTACATGATGCAAGAACTTAAACATGAGCTATATGAGCACAACAATTGCCAAGTATCAAATTATTCAAGACATTATACCAATTACTACATGAAGCATTTTCTGTTTCCAACCATATAACAATGAACGAAGCAGTTTCAACCTTCGTCATGAACATTAAAAGTAAAGCTAAGAACATATGTGTTCATACGAAACAGCGGAGCGTGTCTCTCTCCCAAACAAAGAATGCTAGGATCCGATTTTATTCAAACAAAAACAAAAATAAAAACAAACAGACGCTCCAAGTAAAGCACATAAGATGTGTGATGCGTGTAGTTGACACGTCCGTTGGGAACCCCAAGAGGAAGGTGTGATGCGCACAACGGCAAGTTTCCCTCAGTAAGAAACCAAGATTTAATCGAACCAGTAGGAGTCAAGAAGCACGTTGAAGGTTGATGGCGGCGGGATGTAGTGCGGCGCAACACCAGAGATTCCGGCGCCAACGTGGAACCCGCACAACACAACCAAAGTACTTTGCCCCAACGAAACAGTGAGGTTGTCAATCTCACCGGCTTGCCGTAACAAAGGATTAACCGTATTGTGTGGAAGATGATTGTTTGCGGAAAACAAGTAAAACAAGTATTGCAAGTAGATTGTATGCGATGTAAAGAATAGGACCGGGGTCCACAGTTCACTAGAGGTGTCTCTCCCATAAGATAAAAGCATGTTGGGTGAACAAATTACAGTCGGGCAATTGACAAATAGAGAGGGCATAACAATGCACATACATGTCATGATAAATATAGTGAGATTTAATTGGGCATTACGACAAAGTACATAGACCGCTATCCAGCATGCATCTATGCCTAAAAAGTCCACCTTCAGGTTATCATCCTTCGGTCTTCTGGAAGCTTCGTGGCAAAATAGGACCCTGGGCGTTGATTTCGTCCAATTCCGAGAATATTTCGTTACTAGGATTTCTGAAACCAAAAACAGCAGAAAACAACGAATCGGCTCTTCGGCATCTTGTTAATAGGTTAGTTCCAGAAAATGCATAAATATGACATATAATGTGCATAAAACATGTAGATATCATCAATAATGTGGCATGGAACATAAGAAACTATCGATACGTCGGAGACGTATCAGCATCCCCAAGCTTAGTTCTGGTCGTCCCGAGCAGGTAAAACGATAACAAAGATAATTTCTGAAGTGACATGCCATCATAACCTTGATCATACTATTGTAAACATATGTAATGAATGCAGCGATCAAAACAATGGTAATGACATGGGTAAACAAGTGAATCATAAAGCAAAGACTTTTCATGAATAGTACTTCAAGACAAGCATCAATAAGTCTTGCATAAGAGTTAACTCATAAAGCAATAAATCAAAGTAAAGGTATTGAAGCAACACAAAGGAAGATTAAGTTTCAGCGGTTGCTTTCAACTTGTAACATGTATATCTCATGGATAATTGTCAACATAGAGTAATATAATAAGTGCAATATGCAAGTATGTAGGAATCAATGCATAGTTCACACAAGTGTTTGCTTCTTGAGGTGGAGAAAAATAGGTGAACTGACTCAACATAAAAGTAAAAAGAATGGTCCTTCAAAGAGGAAAGCATCGATTGCTATATTTGTGCTAGAGCTTTTATTTTGAAAACATGAAACAATTTTGTCAACGGTAGTAATAAAGCTTATGAGTTATGTAAATTATATCTTACAAGTTGCAAGCCTCATGCATAGTATACTAATAGTGCCCGCACCTTGTCCTAATTAGCTTGGACTACCGGATCATCGCAATACACATGTTTTAACCAAGTGTCACAATGGGGTACCTCCATGCCGCCCGTACAAAGGTCTAAGGAGAAAGCTCGCATTTTGGATTTCTCGCTTTTGATTATTCTCAACTTAGACATCCATACCGGGACAACATGGACAACAGATAATGGACTCCTCTTTAATGCATAAGCATGTGGCAACAATTATTATTCTCATATGAGATTGAGGATATATGTCCAAAACTGAAACTTCCACCATGAATCATGGCTTTAGTTAGCGGCCCAATGTTCTTCTCTAACAATATGCATGCTCCAACCATTAAGGTGGTAGATCTCTCTTACTTCGGACAAGACGGACATGCATAGCAACTCACATGATATTCAACAAAGAATAGTTGATGGCGTCCCCGAAACATGGTTATCGCACAACAAGCAACTTAATAAGAGATAAAGTGCATAAGTACATATTCAATACCACAATAGTTTTTAAGCTATTTGTCCCATGAGCTATATATTGTAAAGGCGAATGATGGAATTTTAAAGGTAGCACTCAAGCAATTTACTTTGGAATGGCGGAGAAATACCATGCAGTAGGTAGGTATGGTGGACACAAATGGCATAGTGGTTGGCTCAAGGATATTGGATGCATGAGAAGTATTCCCTCTCGATACAAGATTTAGGCTAGCAAGGTTTATTTGAAACAAACACAAGGATGAACGATGCAGCAAAACTCACATAAAAGACATATTGTAAACATTATAAGACTTTACACCGTCTTCCTTGTTGTTCAAAACTCAATACTAGATATTATCTAGACTTTAGAGAGACCAAATATGCAAACCAAATTAGCAAGCTCTATGTATTTCTTCATTAATGGGTGCAAAGTATATGATGCAAGAGCTTAAACATGAGCACAACAATTGCCAAGTATCAAATTATCCAAGACATTTTAGAATTACTACATGTAGCATTTCCCAATTCCAACCATATAACAATTTAACGAAGAAGGAGTAAAGCCTAAGGACATATTTGTCCATATGCAACAGCGGAGCGTGTCTCTCTCCCATACAGTGAATGCTAGGATCCATTTTATTCAAACAAAAACAAAAACAAAAACAAACCGACGCTCCAAGCAAAGTACATAAGATGTGACAGAATAAAAATATAGTCTCAGGGGAGGAACCTGATAATGTTGTCGATGAAGAAGGGGATGCCTTGGGCATCCCCAAGATTAGACGCTTGAGTCTTCTTAGAATATGCAGGGGTGAACCACCGGGGCATCCCCAAGCTTAGAGCTTTCACTCTCCTTGATCATATTGCATCATACTCCTCTCTTGATCCTTGAAAACTTCCTCCACACCAAACTCGAAACAACTCATTAGAGGGTTAGTGGACAATAAAAATTAACATGTTCAGAGGTGACACAATCATTATTAACACTTCTGGACATTGCATAAAGCTACTGGACATTAATGGATCAAAGAAATTCATCCAACATAGCAAAAGAGGCAATGCGAAATAAAAGGCAGAATCTGTCAAAACAGAACAGTCCGTAAAGATGGATTTTATTGAGGCACCAGACTTGCTCAAATGAAAATGCCCAAATTGAATGAAAGTTGCGTACATATCTGAGGATCACGCACGTAAATTGGCTTAATTTTCTGAGCTACCTACAGGGAGGCAGGTCGAAATTCGTGACAGCAAAGAAATCTGAAACTGCGCAAGTAATCCAAATCTAGTATGAACTTTACTATCAAAGACTTTACTTGGCACAACAAAACACAAAACTAAGATAAGGAGAGGTTGCTACAGTAGTAAACAACTTTCAAGACTCAAATATAAAACAAAAATACTGTAGTAAAAACATGGGTTGTCTCCCATAAGCGCTTTTTTTAACGCCTTTCAGCCTAGGCGCGTAAAGTGTGAATCAAGTGTTATCAAGAGATGATGAATCTTCAGTGGGGTTTGGAGTTTTCTCAACCATGCATAGTATATTAGATACATAAGTTTCAGCGGCTCCCTTTTCATTAGTCTTGGGCTTGCTACTCTCATCAAACAAATTTTCAGGAACAAGCCAAGCATAGTTATTTTCTAACGCTTCATTCATCGCTAGGAGCTTACATGGTATTGGTGCTTTGATCTCCCCACCATCATTAATATTATTAGTGTACCTTACTCTCTCCATGTCCATCTTTTCAAGGATACTAGCAAAATTGGTATAAGAACCAAGCATCTTATATTTAATAAAGACCTTTCTAGCCTCTCTCGCTATACTACCAAATTCTCTAAGAAGGGTTTCTAAAACAAAATCTTTCTTTTCCCCTTCTTCCATATCACCGAGTGTAAGAAACATGTGTTGGATTATAGGATTGAGATTAACAAATTTAGTTTCCAACATGCGAACTAAAGCAAGCAGCAGCAATTTCATAAGTAGGAGCAAGTTCTACCAAGTGTCTGTCTTCAAAATCTTCAACGGTACTAACATGATTGAAAAATTCTTCTATATTGTTTCTCCCAACTATAGACCCACGTCCTACCGGTATGTCTTTTGTGGTAAAATTAAAAGGAAACATGATGAATCAAGTAAAGTAAATGCAAGTAAACTAAATTTTTTGTGTTTTTGATATAGAGTGCAAGACAGTAAATAAAGTAAAGCTAGCAACTAATTTTTTTGTGTTTTGATATAATGCAGCAAACAAAGTAGTAAATAAAATAAAGCAAGACAAAAACAAAGTAAAGAGATTGGGAAGTGGAGACTCCCTTGCAGCGTGTCTTGATCTCCCCGGCAACGGCGCCGTAAATTTGCTTAATGCGTGTAGTTGACACGTCCGTTGGGAACCCCAAGAGGAAGGTGTGATGCGCACAGCCGGCAAGTTTCCCTCGCAAGAAACCAAGGTTTAATCGAACCAAGAGGAGTCAAGAAGCACGTTGAAGGTTGATGGCGGCGGGATGTAGTGCGGCGCAACACCGGAGATTCCGGCGCCAACGTGGAACCCGCACAACACAACGAAAGTACTTTGCCCCAACGAAACAGCTGAGGTTGTCAATCTCACCGGCTTGCTGTAACAAAGGATTAACCGTATTGTGTGGAAGATGATTGTTTGCGTAAAACAAGTAAAACAAGTATTGCAAGTAGATTGTATGCGATGTAAAGAATAGGACCGGGGTCCACAGTTCACTAGAGGTGTCTCTCCCATAAGATAAAAGCATGTTGGGTGAACAAATTACAGTCGGGCAATTGACAAATAGAGAGGGCATAACAATGCACATACATGTCATGATAAATATAGTGAGATTTAATTGGGTATTACGACAAAGTACATAGACCGCTATCCAAGCATGCATCTATGCCTAAAAAGTCCACCTTCAGAGTTATCATCCGAACCCCTTCCAGTATTAAGTTGCAAAACAACGAGACAATTGCATTAAGTATGGTGCGTAATGTAATCAACAACTACATCCTTAGACATAGCATCAATGTTTTATCCCTAGTGGCAACAAGACATCCACAACCTTAGAACTTTCTCGTCATCGTCCCGCATTCAATGGAGGCATGAACCCACTATCGAGCATAAATACTCCCTCTTGGAGTTAAGAGCAAAAACTTGGCCGAGCCTCTACTAATAACGGAGAGCATGCAAGATCATAAACAACACATAGGTAATAACTTGATAATTAACATAACATAGTATTCTCTATCCATCGGATCCCGACAAACACAACATATAGTATTACAGTATAGATGATCTTGATCATGTTAGGCAGCTCACAAGATCCGACAATGAAGCACAATGAGGAGAAGACAACCATCTAGCTACCGCTATGGACCCATAGTCCAGGGGTGAACTACTCACTCATCACTCCGGAGGCGACCATGGCGGTGAAGAGTCCTCCGGGAGATGAATCCCCTCTCCGGCAGGGTGCCGGAGGAGATCTCCGTAATCCCCCGAGATGGGATTGGCGGCGGCGGCGTCTCGCAAGGTTTTCCGTATCGTGGCTCTCGGTCCCGGGGGTTTCGCGACGGAGGCTATTTGTAGGCGTAAGGGCAGGTAAAGAGGCGGCACGAGGGGCCCACACCATAGGTCGGCGCGGCCGGGCCCGGGCCGCGCCGCCCTGGTGTTTCGCCACCTCGTGGCCCCACTTCGACTCTCCTTCGGTCTTCCGGAAGCTTCGTGGCAAAATAGGACCCCGGGCGTTGATTTCGTCCAATTCCGAGAATATTTCGTTACTAGGATTTCGAAACCAAAAACAGCAGAAAACAAAGAACTGGCTCTTCGGCATCTTGTTAATAGGTTAGTTCCAGAAAATGCATAAATACGACATATAATGTGCATAAAACATGTAGATATCATCAATAATGTGGCATGGAACATAAGAAATTATCGATACGTCGGAGACGTATCAATGTGACGGAATAAAAATATAGTTTGACCTGATAAGTTGTCGATGAAGAAGGGATGTCTTGGGCATCCCCAAGCTTAGATGCTTGAGTCTTCTTAAAATATGCAGGGATGAACCACGGGGGCATCCCCAAGATTAGACTTTTCACTCTTCTTGATCATATTGTATCATCCTCCTCTCTTGACCCTTGAAAACTTCCTCCACACCAAACTTAAAACAAACTCATTAGAGGGTTAGTGCATAATCGAAAATTCATATATTCAGAGGTGACATAATCATTCTTAACACTTCTGGACATTGCACAAAGCTACTGAAAATTAATGGAACAAAGAAATCCATCAAACATAGCAAAACAGGCAATGCGAAATAAAAGGCAGAATCTGTCAAAACAGAACCGTCCGTAAAGACGAATTTTTTCTGGGGCACTTAACTTGCTCAGATGAAAATGCTCAAATTGAATGAAAGTTGCGTACATATCTGAGGATCACGCACGTAAATTGGCAGCCTTTTCTGAGTTACCTACAGACGGGGCTGCTAAATTTCGTGACAGCAAGAAATCTGTTTCTGCGCAGTAATCCAAATCTAGTATCAACCCTACTATCAAAGACTTTACTTAGCACAACAATGCAATAAAATAAAGATAAGGAGAGGTTGCTACAGTAGTAACAACTTCCAAGACTCAAATATAAAAAAAAGTGCAGAAGTAAAATAATGGGTTGTCTCCCATAAGCGCTTTTCTTAACGCCTTTCAGCTAGGCGCAGAAAGTGTGAATCAAGTATTATCAAGAGATGAAGCATCAACATCATAATTTTCACAATTTGTCACAATAGGTATCTTAGATGCTCCCTCATCCATAGTGGTACTAAGGGCTTTGTCAATTTTAGGCCTATAATAGTTTTTTGGCTTAGGCACCTTAGAGACATACATGAACTTTTGCTCCTTACCCACATAAGCTTTCTCCTTAAACTTAAGAGAAGAAAAAGTTGAACCCAAGGTTCCCATAGCTTCTTCAAGTTCAATAATCCTATGGGTTCGATTATCATGAGTAGCACAAGTTTCTAAAACGGCAATTCTCTCATTGATTCCACTTAGAGTTTTATCAAGTTTATCAGTGTTATTAAGTAATATTCCCAATTTAGTCTCAACACTTGGAAGATTTTTCTCTATGGCTTCCAACTTTTTCATGACATCTTCAAGAGAGATTTCAATTTTAGCTTCATTAACAGGTGGTATTACAACTAGACTCTCAATGATGCAACTAGCTTATAAAGCAGGAGTGCCTAGGAAATTACCTCCCGCAAGAGTATCAAGAACATACCTATTCCAACTAGAGATACCAACATAAAAGTTCCTAAGTAGTATAATAGTGGAGTGTTTCTTAATGCACATATGATGAGCATCACTAATTCTATACCAAGCATCTTTAAAATTTTCTCCCCCTTGTTGCTTAAACGAACGAACTTCAACTTCAGGATTACTCATTTTTAGCAGTAGTAAATAAAGCAAACTAAATAAAGTAAATGCAAGTAACTAATTTTTTTGTGTTTTTAATATAAAGAATGCAAACAAGACAGTAAATAAAGTAAATGCAAGTAACTATTTTTTTTGTGTTTTTGATATGGAGAGCAAACAAAGCAGTAAATAAAGTAAAGTAAAGCAAGACAAAAGTAAAGTAAAGCAAGACAAAAATAAAGTAAAGAGATTGGATGTGGGAGACTCCCCTTGCAGCGTGTCTTGATCTCCCGGGCAATGGCACCAGAAAAAGTTGCTTGATGGCGTGCAAGACACACGTCCGTTGGGAACCCCAAGAGGAAGGTGTGATGCGTACAGCAGCAAGTTTTCCTTTAGTAAGAAACCAAGGTTATCGAACCAGTAGGAGTCAAGGAACACATGAAGGTTGTTGGTGGTGGAGTGTAGTGCGGCGCAACACCAGGGATTCCGGCGCCAACGTGGAACCTGCACAACACAATCAAAGTACTTTTCCCCAACGTAACAGTGAGGTTGTCAATCTCACCGGCTTGCTGTAAACAGAGGATTAAATGTATAGTGTGGAAGATGATGTTTGTTTGCGAAGAACGGTAAAGAACATAGTTTGCAGTATATTGTATTTCAGATGTAAAAGAATGGACCGGGGTCCACAGTTCACTAGTGGTGTCTCTCCCATAAGATAAATAGCATGTTGGGTGAACAAATTACAGTTGGGCAATTGACAAATAGAGAGGGCATAACAATGTACATACATATCACGATGACTACTATGAGATTTAATCAGGGAATTACGACAAAGTGCATAGACCGCTATCCAGCATGCATCTATGCCTAAAAAGTCCACCTTCAGGTTATCATCCGAACCCCTTCCAGTATTAAGTTGCAAACAACAGACAATTGCATTAAGTATGGTGCGTAATGTAATCAACACAAATATCCTTAGACAAAGCAGTGATGTTTTATCCCTAGTGGCAACAAGACATCCACAACCTTAGAACTTTCTCGTCACTCGTCCCGCATTCAATGGAGGCATGAACCCACTATCGAGCATAAATACTCCCTCTTGGAGTTACAAGTATCAACTTGGCCAGAGCATCTACTAGCAATGGAGAGCATGCAAGAACATAAACAACACATATATGGTAGATTGATAATCAACTTGACATAGTATTCCATATCCATCGGATCCCAACAAACACAACATGTAGCATTACAAATAGATGATCTTGATCATGATAGGCAGCTCACAAGATCTAACATGATAGCACAAGAGGAGAAGACAACCATCTAGCTACTGCTATGGACCAATAGTCCAGGGGTGAACTACTCACACATCAATCTGGAGGCGATCATGGTGATGAAGAGTCCTCCGGGAGATGATTCCCCTCTCCGGCAGGGTGCCGGAGGCGATCTCCTGAATTCCCCGAGATGGGATTGGCGGCGGCGGCGTCTCTGGAAGGTTTTCCGTATCGTGGCTCTCAGTACTGTGGTTTTCGCGACGAAGGCTATAAGTAGGCGGAAGGGCAGCGTCGGAGGGCTGACGAGGGGCCCACACCATAGGGCGGCGCGGGCCCCTCCCTGGCCGCGCCGGCCTATGGTTTGGCCACCTCGTGGCCCCACTTCGTATCTCTTTCGGTGTTCTGGAAGCTTCGTGGAAAAATAAGACCCTGGGCGTTGATTTCGTCCAATTCCGAGAATATTTCCTTTGTAGGATTTCTGAAACCAAAAACGGCAGAAAACAACAACTGGCTCTTCGGCATCTCGTCAATAGGTTAGTGCCGGAAAATGCATAATAATGATATAAAGTGTATATAAAACATGTGAGTGTCATCATAAAAGTAGCATGGAACATAAGAAATTATAGATACATTTGAGACGTAGCAACGGGCTGCACTCCAGTCGGTAGACAATCATGCGCAAAACACCACATATGTATCTTCATCTTCCCGGGTGCGGTAATATTCCAGATCATCTTCCATTTTTCCTCTTCATTAGCAGCTCAGGATGAGGATACCCCACCCTTCTTACTCCGTGAAATAAAGAAGTTGTATGTTCTCGCAAAATTATACGCGGACCTGACAGAATAAGTACCTTTCTTAATATGAGGCCAGTGAATAAAATATCCCCCTCCTTACTAATCTTTTTTTTTTTGAGAGGACCCTCCTTACTAATCTGAATCGGCATGATCTGCTCTGTTGTCTCCTCGTCAAAAAACGCATGCATTGACAGCCTGAGGAATCCATGTCCTTGTTTGATCATCGATCAGGCAGTGTACAGATGCAACAGTGGGAATATCTTTAACTGGGAAAAGCATGTACGCCGGTTGATCGGAAATCCAATTATCAGATGTAATTTTCACAGATCTCCCATCACCAATGCCCCATTGAGCGCCTCGGATCAACAACGCTCGTCCAAACAAAATGCTACGCCAAGTATACAAGGTTGACCAAGGTTTTGGAGCGTGCCAAAAATCAGTGAAAGGAAAGTATCGTCCTTTCAATACTCTGGCACACAAAGAGGAGGGTTCAGCGGGAAATCTCCATCCATGCTTACCGAGCATGGCTTGGTTGAATAGAACCATGTCTCGAAAACCCATACCGCCGAGTGGTTTAGGAGCCGAGAGCCACTCCCAAGATTTCCAATGTAGTTTCCTTCTCCCTTCCTCCACGCCCCACCATTGGGTCACCACAATAGATCTTATCTTATCACATGTTGAGACAGGGATTTGGAAACAATTCATGACATGTGTTGGAATAGCCCGGATAACTGCCTTAAGAAAAGTCTCCTTTCCAGCTCTTGACGGCGGCCTATCCGTCACACCATTCACACGCTTCTAGATCATATCATTGAGGAAGTTAAACGTTGACGTGGGGGAACGCCCTACCGAAGTAGGCATACCCAAATATCTGTCATCGAGTATCTCACTTTGCACACCCAAACTATTCTTCACTCTATTCTTGATCAATTCAGCAGAATGATTACCAAAGAAGACCGATGATTTATCCAGATTTATTTTCTGGCCGGATCCATCACAGTAAGTCTTCAAAGTTTCCTCGAGGGCCTCCACACTCCTATCATCACTCCGAGCAGAGAAAATGTTGTCATCTGCAAATAGTAAATGTGAGATAGGGGCCGAGTCTACCATTTCTGATACAATAGAGCTAACCACGGTCCTTCCGTTGTTGCAGTAAACATGACAGTTCTTCAGTGCATAAGAGAAACACATAGGGGCTGATGGGATCCCCTTGACGAATACCCCTGGAGGGCACCACTGGTTCAGTTAGTTCTCCGTTCACTCGAACAGCATACCGAACACAAGTTACACACCTCATGACTAACTGAATCCATGAGAGGGGAAAACCCAGCTTACTAAGACAACCATGCAAATAGTCCCACTCCACTCGCTCATATGCTTTCATCATGTCTATCTTGATAGTTCCAACATAGAATCCTCATTGCGTCTGGCGGGGCTGCTCAACACCTCCCGTCTGATCTGCCGATCCATAGTTGTCACTTCTCCGCTTCTTGTTGGAATCATTGCTTTTCGCATCTGTGGTTTGAACTTCCTCATCCACAAGAGCCAACACACCATTGCGCACCAAAATTTTTAGTGGGTGCATAGTCTCCGCCGTCAGCATCAGAGTGGATCTGACCCGGTACACTTGTACTTTTTTCCTTTTCTGTCCAGAGGTACCCTTCCCATCCTGATCAGCACCATTGTCCTTCTTTGGCCCTTTATCGGGCATGTTATCTTTAGCGCGGGGCCGCGATTTCTTCTTCCCCGGGGACACCGCCTCCGGTTCAGAATTCTTCTCCATGTTCCCACTTCTATTGCCCGATTGGTTAGGCATGTCTCTCCCCGGCAAGGACGATCCCCCCTTACCAGTCGACACCAAGCCACTCGACGACTGAGCACCCTGCATTTTCTTCCTCTTTTCATCTTGTGCGCACAGAAAACCCGTCGAGTACGGGAGCCTCCCATCTGCATCTCGTTCCCCTGGGTTTAAACATTCCGTAGGGAGTGTCCGATTATGCCACATGAGAAGCAGCAGCGAGGAAAGTTCTCATATTGGAGATCAAACCAGTCAGTCGCGTTGCGCCTTCGCGAGAACATCGTGACTCCCCGCTGAAGCGGTTTGTCCACGTTAATCTCCACGCGCACACGCATAAAATTTCCCCAGCATCGTCCCTCCACCACCGGGATGCTCCCATCAACACCAATTGAGCTGGCAATAGCAATGCTTGACCGCTTTTGCATGTAACCAAATGGAAGGTTCAAGATCCTCACCACACCTTCAGCTTGTAGAAAATCATGTCTCTCGGCCTCAGATCGATGTTGAAACTTTGCAGGAGAACCGCATGCTTTCCTACTACATAAGGCAGGCCATCCAGCACGCGATCCATGTCTCCCTTGGTGGCAAACTCCGCGACAAAGATGTTGTCGCCACCAGGGTTCAGCAGAAGTCCTCGCGGGTTACCCCACGCCGGATGATGGCGTGTATTTCACACGTTCGTTGGGCAACCCCAAGAGGAAGGTATGATGAGGACAGCAGCAAGTTTTCCCTCAGAAAGAAACCAAGGTTTATCGAACCAGGAGGAGCCAAGAAGCACGTTGAAGGTTGATGGCGGCGGGATGTAGTGCGGCGCAACACCAGAGATTCCGGCGCCAACGTGGAACCTGCACAACACAACCAAAGTACTTTGCCCAAACGAAACAGTGAGGTTGTCAATCTCACCGGCTTGCTGTAACAAAGGATTAACCGTATTGTGTGGAAGATGATTGTTTGCGAGAGAAAACAGTAAAAACAAGTATTGCAAGTAGATTGTATTTCGAGTAAAGAGAATTGGACCGGGGTCCACAGTTCACTAGAGGTGTCTCTCCCATAAGACGAACAAGCATGTTGGGTGAACAAATTACGGTTGGGCAATTGACAAATAAAGAGAGCATGACAATGCACATACATATCATGATGAGTATAGTGAGATTTAATTGGGCATTACGACAAAGTACATAGACCGCCATCCAACCGCATCTATGCCTAAAAAGTCCACCTTCGAGTTATCATCCGAACCCCTCCAGTATTAAGTTGCAAAGCAACGGACAATTGCATTAAGTATGGTGCGTAATGTAATCAACAACTACATCCTTAGACATAGCATCAATGTTTTATCCCTAGTGGCAACAAGCACAACACAACCTTAGAACTTTCACGTCATCGTCCCGAGTCTCAATGCGGGCATGAACCCACTATCGAGCATAAGTACTCCCTCTTGGAGTTAAAAGCATCTACTTGGCCAGAGCATCTACTAGTAACGGAGAGCATGCAAGATCATAAACAACACATAAGCATAACTTTGATAATCAACATAACAAGTATTCTCTATTCATCGGATCCCAACAAACGCAACATATAGAATTACATATAGATGATCTTGATCATGATAGGCAGCTCACAAGATCCGACAATGATAGCACAATGGGGAGAAGACAACCATCTAGCTACTGCTATGGACCCATAGTCCAGGGGTAGACTACTCACTCATCACTCCGGAGGCGACCATGGCGGTGTAGAGTCCTCCGGGAGATGATTCCCCTCTCCGGCAGGGTGCCGGAGGCGATCTCCAGGATCCCC
The DNA here is from genome assembly GCF_022539505.1 of Lolium rigidum. Lineage (NCBI taxonomy): Eukaryota > Viridiplantae > Streptophyta > Magnoliopsida > Poales > Poaceae > Lolium > Lolium rigidum. The sequence goes on along the minus strand of NC_061511.1, from coordinate 75,580,596 downwards.
CGAGATGGGATCGGCGGCGACGGCGTCTCAGTAATGTTTTCCGTATCGTGGCTCTCGGTACTGGAAGTTTCGTCACGGAGGCTTTAAGTAGGCGGAAGGGCAAGTCGAGAGGGGGCACAGGGGCCCCAGATGACGAGGCGGCGCGGCCAAGGGGGGCCGCGCCGCCCTAGGGTTTGGCTCCCCGTGGCCCCACTTCGTTTCGTCTTCGGACTTCCGGAAGCTTCGTGGAAAAATAGGCCTCCGGGCTTTTATTTCGTCCAATTCCGAGAATATTTCTTTACTAGGATTTCGAAACCAAAAACAGCAGAAAACAAGCAATCGGCACTTCGGCATCTTGTTAATAGGTTAGTTCCGAGAAAATGCACGAATATGACATAAAGTGTGCATAAAACATGTAGATAACATCAATAATGTGGCATGGAACACAAGAAATTATCGATACGTTGGAGACGTATCAGCATCCCCAAGCTTAGTTCCGCTCGTCCCGAGCAGGTAAAACGATAACAAAGATAATTTCTGGAGTGACATGCCATCATAAACTTGATCATACTATTTGTAAAGCATATGTAGAGAATGCAGCGATCAAAACAATGTGTATGACATGAGTAAACAAGTGAATCATAAAGCAAAGACTTTTCATGAATAGCACTTCAAGACAAGCATCAATAAGTCTTGCATAAGAGTTAACTCATAAAGCAATAATTCAGAGTAAAGGTATTGAAGCAACACAAAAGAAGATTAAGTTTCAGCGGTTGCTTTCAACTTGTAACATGTATATCTCATGGATATTGTCAACATAGAGTAATATAATAAGTGCAATAAGCAAGTATGTAGGAATCAATGCACAGTTCACACAAGTGTTTGCTTCTTGAGGTGGAGAGAAATAGGTGAACTGACTCAACATTGAAAGTAAAAGAATGGTCCTCATAGAGGAAAAGCATCGATTGCTATATTTGTGCTAGAGCTTTGATTTTGAAAACATGAAACAATTTTGTCAACGGTAGTAATAAAGCATATGCATCATGTAAATTATATCTTATAAGTTGCAAGCCTCATGCATAGTGTACTAATAGTGCCCGCACCTTGTCCTAATTAGCTTGGACTACCTGGATTATCACCGCAATACATATGCTTTAACCAAGTTTCACAAAGGGGTACCTCTATGCCGCCTGTACAAAGGTCTAAGGAGAAAGCTCGCATTTGGATTTCTCGCTTTTGATTATTCTCAACTTAGACATCCATACCGGGACAACATAGACAACAGATAATGGACTCCTCTTTTAATACTTTAAGCATTTGACAACAATTAATTCTTTTCTCATTAGAGATTTGAGGATATTTGTCCAAAACTGAAACTTCCACCATGAATCATGGCTTTAGTTAGCGGCCCAATGTTCTTCTCTCACAATATGCATGCTCAAACCATTCAACTCGGTGTAGATCGCCCTTACTTCGGACAAGACGAACATGCATAGCAACTCACATGAAATTCAACAATGAGTTGATGGCGTTCCCCGATAAACATGGTTATCGCACAACAAGCAACTTAATAAGAGATAAAGTGCATAATTACATATTCAATACCACAATAGTTTTTAAGCTATTTGTCCCATGAGCTATATATTGCAAAGGTGAATGATGGAATTTTAAAGGTAGCACTCAAGCAATTTACTTTGGAATGGCGGGAAAATACCATGTAGTATAGGTAGGTATGGTGGACACAAATGGCATAGTGGTTGGCTCAAGTATTTTGGATGCATGAGAAGTATTCCCTCTCGATACAAGGTTTAGGCTAGCAAGGCTTATTTGAAACAAACACAAGGATGAACCGGTGCAGCAAAACTCACATAAAAGACATATTGTAAACATTATAAGACTCTACACCGTCTTCCTTGTTGTTCAAGCTCAATACTAGAAATTATCTAGACCTTAGAGAAACCAAATATGCAAACCAAATTTTAGCATGCTCTATGTATTTCTTCATTAATGGGTGCAAAGCATATGATGCAAGAGCTTAAACATGAGCACAACAATTGCCAAGTATCACATTACCCAAAACATTTATAGCAATTACTACATGTATCATTTTCCAATTCCAACCATATAACAATTTAACGAAGGAGAAACTTCGCCATGAATACTATGAGTAGAAACCAAGGACATATTTGTCCATATGCTACAGCGGAGCGTGTATCTCTCCCATAAAGTGAATGCTAGGATCCATTTTATTCAAACAAAACAAAAACAAAAACAAACCGATGCTCCAAGAAAAAGCACATAAGATGTGGCCGAATAAAAATATAGTTTCAGGGGAGGAACCTGATAATTTGTTGATGAAGAAGGGGATGCCTTGGGCATCCCCAAGCTTAGACGCTTGAGTCTTCTTGATATATGCAGGGGTGAACCACCGGGTGCATCCCCAAGCTTAGAGCTTTCACTCTCCTTGATCATGTTGCATCATACTCCTCTCTTGATCCTTGAAAACTTCCTCCACACCAAACTCGAAACAACTCATTAGAGGGTTAGTGCACAATATAAATTGACATATTCAGAGGTGACACAATCATTCTTAACACTTCTGGACATTGCATAATGCTACTGGACATTAGTGGATCAAAGAAATTCATCCAACATAGCGAAAGAGGCAATGCGAAATAAAAGGCAGAATCTGTCAAAACAGAACAGTTCGTATTGACGAATTTTAAAATGGCACCAGACTTGCTCAAATGAAAATGCTCAAATTGAATGAAAGTTGCGTACATATCTGAGGATCATGCACGTAAATTGGCATAATTTTCTGAGCTTCCTGCAGGACAGTGGGCTCAGATTCGTGACAGCAAAGAAATCTGGAACTGCGCAGTAATCCAAATCTAGTACTTACTTTTCTATCAACGGCTTAACTTGGCACAACAAAACTCAAAACTAAGATAAGGAGAGGTTGCTACAGTAGTAAACAACTTCCAAGACACAAAATAAAAACAAAGTACTGTAGGTAAAAACATGGGTTGTCTCCCATAAGCGCTTTTCTTTAACGCCTTTCAGCTAGGCGCAGAAAGTGTGTATCAAGTATTATCAAGGGGTGAAGCATCAACGTTATTACCAGGGGTGTTGGGAGTTTTATCAATTTTAGGCCTATAGTAATTCTTTGGTTTAGGCACCTTAGAGACATACATGAATTTTTGCTCCTTACCCACATAAGCTTTCTCATTAAATTTAAAAGAAGAAAAAGTTGAACTCAATTTTCCCATAGCTTCTTCAAGTTTACCAATTCTATGGGTTTGATTATCATGGATAGCGCAAGTTTCTGGAGTAGCAATTCTTTCATTAATTCCTCCTAGGATTTTATCAAGTTTATCAGTATTATCAAGTAATATTTCCAATTTAGTTTCAACGCTACAATTTTTCTCTATGGTTTCCAATTTTTTCATAACATCCTCAAGGGAGGTTTCAATTTTAGTTTCATTAACAGGTGGTGTTCCAAATAAACTCTCAATAATGCAACTAGCTTCTAGAGCGGGAGCGCCTAGGAAGTTACCTCCCGCGAGACAATCAAGAACATATCTATTCCAGCTAGAGATACCAACATAAAAATTCCTGAGTAGGATAGTGGTGGAGTGTTTCTTAGTGCACCTATTATGGGCATCACTAATTCTATACCAAGCATCTTTTAAACATTCTCCCCCTTGTTGCTTAAATGAACGAACTTCAACTTCAGGATTACTCATTTTAGCAATAGCAAATAAAGCGAACTAGATAAAGTAAATGCAAGTAAACTAATTTTTTTGTGTTTTCAATATAGCAAACAAGATGGCAAATAAAGTAAAACTAGCAACTAATTTTTTTGTGTTTTGATTTAGTGCAGCAAACAAAGTAGTAAATAAAATAAAGCAAGACAAAAACAAAGTAAAGAGATTGAGAAGTGGAGACTCCCCTTGCAGCGTGTCTTGATCTCCCCGGCAACGGCGCCGAGAAAATATGCTTGATGGCGTGTATTTCACACGTTCGTTGGGCAACCCCAAGAGGAAGGTATGATGAGCACAGCGGCAAGTTTTCCCTCGGAAAGAAACCAAGGTTTATCGAACCGGGAGGAGCCAAGAAGCACGTTGAAGGTTGATGGCGGCGGGATGTAGTGCGGCGCAACACCGGAGATTCCGGCGCCAACGTGGAACCTGCACAACACAACCAAAGTACTTTGCCCCAACGAAACGAGTGAGGTTGTCAATCTCACCGGCTTGCTTGTAACAAAGGATTAACCGTATTGTGTGGAAGATGATTGTTTGCAGAGAAAACGAGTAAAAACAAGTATTGCGGTAGATTGTATTTCGGTAAAGAGAATTGGACCGGGGTCCACGGTTCACTAGAGGTGTCTCTCCCATAAGACGAACAGCATGTTGGGTGAACAAATTACGGTTGGGCAATTGACAAATAAAGAGAGCATGACAATGCACATACATATCATGATGAGTATAGTGAGATTTAATTGGGCATTACGACAAAGTACATAGACCGCCATCCAACTGCATCTATGCCTAAAAAGTCCACCTTCGGGTTATCATCCGAACCCCCTCCGGTATTAAGTTGCAAAGCAACGAGACAATTGCATTAAGTATGGTGCGTAATGTAATCAACAACTACATCCTTAGACATAGCATCAATGTTTTATCCCTAGTGGCAACGAGCACAACACAACCTTAGAACTTTACATCCTCTGTCCCGAGTGTCAATGCGAGGCATGAACCCACTATCGAGCATAAGTACTCCCTCTTGGAGTTAAAAGCATCTACTTGGCCAGAGCATCTACTAGTAACGGAGAGCATGCAAGATCATAAACAACACATAAGCATAACTTTGATAATCAACATAACAAGTATTCTCTATTCATCGGATCCCAACAAACGCAACATATAGAATTACATATAGATGATCTTGATCATGATAGGCAGCTCACAAGATCCGACAATGATAGCACAATGGGGAGAAGACAACCATCTAGCTACTGCTATGGACCCATAGTCCGGGGGTAGACTACTCACTCATCACTCCGGAGGCGACCATGGCGGCGTAGAGTCCTCCGGGAGATGAATCCCCTCTCCGGCGGGGTGCCGGAGCGATCTCGGTCTCCGGGGATCCCCCGAGATGGGATCGGCGGCGACGGCGTCTCGGTAATGTTTTCCGTATCGTGGCTCTCGGTGCGGGGGTTTCGTCACGGAGGCTATTTGTAGGCGGAAGGGCAAGTCGAGAGGCGGCACGGGGGGCCCACACCACGGGGCCGCGCGGCCAAGGGGGGCCGCGCCGCCCTAGGGTTTGGCCACCCCGTGGCCCCTCTTCGTCTCGTCTTCGGTCTTACGGAAGCTTCGTGAGAAAATAGGCCTCCGGGCTTTTATTTCGTCCAATTCCGAGAATATTTCTTTACTAGGATTTACGAAACCAAAAACAGCGAGAAAACGACAAGCGGCACTTCGGCATCTTGTTAATAGGTTAGTTCCGAGAAAATGCACGAATATGATATAAAGTGTGCATAAAACATGTAGATAACATCAATAATGTGGCATGGAACACAAGAAATTATCGATACGTTGGAGACGTATCAGCATCCCCAAGCTTAGTTACGCTCGTCCCGAGCGAGGTAAAACGATAACAAAGATAATTTACGGAGTGACATGCCATCATAAACTTGATCATACTATTTGTAAAGCATATGTAGAGAATGCAGCGATCAAAACAAGGTGTATGACATGAGTAAACAAGTGAATCATAAAGCAAAGACTTTTCATGAATAGCACTTCAAGACAAGCATCAATAAGTCTTGCATAAGAGTTAACTCATAAAGCAATAATTCAAAGTAAAGGTATTGAAGCAACACAAAAGAAGATTAAGTTTCAGCGGTTGCTTTCAACTTGTAACATGTATATCTCATGGATATTGTCAACATAGAGTAATATAATAAGTGCAATAAGCAAGTATGTAGGAATCAATGCACAGTTCACACAAGTGTTTGCTTCTTGAGGTGGAGAGAAATAGGTGAAGCTGACTCAACATTGAAAGTAAAAGAATGGTCCTCATAGAGGAAAAGCATCGATTGCTATATTTGTGCTAGAGCTTTGATTTTGAAAACATGAAACAATTTTGTCAACGGTAGTAATAAAGCATATGCATCATGTAAATTATATCTTATAAGTTGCAAGCCTCATGCATAGTGTACTAATAGTGCCCGCACCTTGTCCTAATTAGCTTGGACTACCGGATTATCACCGCAATACATATGCTTTAACCAAGTATCACAAAGGGGTACCTCTATGCGCTTTGTACAAAGGTCTAAGGAGAAAGCTCGCATTTGGATTTCTCGCTTTTGATTATTCTCAACTTAGACATCCATACCGGGACAACATAGACAACGAGATAATGGACTCCTCTTTTAATGCTTTAAGCATTCAACAACAATTAATTCTTTTCTCATTAGAGATTTGAGGATGTTTGTCCAAATCTGAATCTTCCACCATGGAACATGGCTTTAGTTAGCGGCCCAATGTTCTTCTCTCACAATATGCATGCTCAAACCATTCAACTCGGTGTAGATCGCCCTTACTTCAGACAAGACGAACATGCATAGCAACTCACATGAAATTCAACAATGAGTTGATGGCGTTCCCCGGTAAACATGGTTATCGCACAACAAGCAACTTAATAAGAGATAAAGTGCATAATTACATATTCAATACCACAATAGTTTTTAAGCTATTTGTCCCATGAGCTATATATTGCAAAGGTGAATGATGGAATTTTAAAGGTAGCACTCAAGCAATTTACTTTGGAATGGCTGGAAAATACCATGTAGTAGGTAGGTATGGTGGACACAAATGGCATAGTGGTTGGCTCAAGTATTTTGGATGCATGAGAAGTATTCCCTCTCGATACAAGGTTTAGGCTAGCAAGGCTTATTTGAAACAAACACAAGGATGAACCGGTGCAGCAAAACTCACATAAAAGACATATTGAAAACATTATAAGACTCTACACCGTCTTCCTTGTTGTTCAAACTCAATACTAGAAATTATCTAGACCTTAGAGAAACCAAATATGCAAACCAAATTTTAGCATGCTCTATGTATTTCTTCATTAATGGGTGCAAAGCATATGATGCAAGAGCTTAAACATGAGCACAACAATTGCCAAGTATCACATTACCCAAGACATTTATAGCAATTACTACATGTATCATTTTCCAATTCCAACCATATAACAATTTAACGAAGGAGAAACTTCGCCATGAATACTATGAGTAGAAACCAAGGACATATTTGTCCATATGCTACAGCGGAGCGTGTATCTCTCCCATAAAGTGAATGCTAGGATCCATTTTATTCAAACAAAACAAAAACAAAAACAAACCGACGCTCCAAGAAAAAGCACATAAGATGTGGCCGAATAAAAATGTAGTTTCGGGGGAGGAACCTGATAATGTTGTTGATGAAGAAGGGGATGCCTTGGGCATCCCCAAGCTTAAACAGCTTGAGTCTTCTTGATATATGCAGGGGTGAACCACCGGGTGCATCCCCAAGCTTAGAGCTTTCACTCTCCTTGATCATGTTGCATCATACTCCTCTCTTGATCCTTGAAAACTTCCTCCACACCAAACTCGAAACAACTCATTAGAGGGTTAGTGCACAATATAAATTGACATATTCAGAGGTGACACAATCATTCTTAACACTTCTGGACATTGCATAATGCTACTGGACATTAGTGGATCAAAGAAATTCATCCAACATAGCGAAAGAGGCAATGCGAAATAAAAGGCAGAATCTGTCAAAACAGAACAGTTCGTATTGACGAATTTTAAAATGGCACCAGACTTGCTCAAATGAAAATGCTCAAATTGAATGAAAGTTGCGTACATATCTGAGGATCATGCACGTAAATTGGCATAATTTTCTGAGCTTCCTGCAGGGCAGTGGGCTCAGATTCGTGACAGCAAAGAAATCTGGAACTGCGCAGTAATCCAAATCTAGTACTTACTTTTCTATCAACGGCTTAACTTGGCACAACAAAACTCAAAACTAAGATAAGGAGAGGTTGCTACAGTAGTAAACAACTTCCAAGACACAAAATAAAAACAAAGTACTGTAGGTAAAAACATGGGTTGTCTCCCATAAGCGCTTTTCTTTAACGCCTTTCGGCTAGGCGCGAGAAAGTGTGTATCAAGTAACATCGAGAGATGAAGCATCAACATCATAATTTGTTCTAATAATAGAATCATAAGGTACCTTCATTCTCTTTCTAGGGAAGTGTTCCATACCTTTCTTGAGAGGAAATTGATATTTTATATTACCTTCCCTCATATCAATAATAGCACCAACGGTTCGAAGAAAAGGTCTTCCCAATATAATTGGACAAGATGCATTGCATTCAATATCCAAGACAACAAAATCAACGGGAACAAGGTTATTGTTAACGGTAATGCGAACATTATCAACTTTACCCAAAGGTTTCTTTGTAGAATGATCAGCAAGATTAACATCCAAATAACAATTTTTCGGCGGTGGCAAGTCAAGCATATTATAAATTTTCTTCGGCATAACAGAAATACTTGCACCAAGATCACATAAAGCATTACAATCAAAATCTTTAACCTTCATCTTAATGATGGGCTCCCAACCATCTTCTAGCTTTTTAGGAATAGAGGCTTCGCGCTCTAGTTTCTCTTCTCTAGCTTTTATGAGAGCATTTGTAATATGATGCGTGAAAGCCAAATTTATAGCACTAGCATTAGGACTTTTAGCAAGTTTTTGCAAGAACTTTATAACTTCAGAGATGTGGCAATCATCAAAATTCAAACCATTATAATCTAAAGCAATGGGATCATCATCCCCAATGTTGGAAAAAATTTCAGCGGCTTTATCACGAGGCAATTTCAGCGGTTTTAGCGGTTTCGAGGCAGTTTTCGCGCTTTGCATTAGAAGTGGAAACATTGCTAACACCAATTCTTTTATTAGTATGAGTAGGAGGTGCAGCAACATGTGTAGCATTAGCATTACTAGTGGTGGTAATAGTCCAAACTTTAGCTATATTCTTCTCTTTAGCTAGTTTTTCATTTTCTTCTCTATCCCACCTAGCACGCAGTTCAGCCATTAATCTTATATTCTCATTAATTCTAACTTGAATGGCATTTGCTGTAGTAACAATTTTATTTTCAATGATCCTCATTAGGCATAACTTTCGATTTCAAAAGATCAACATCGACGGCAAGACTATCGACTCTAGAAGCAAGTATATCAATTTTCCCAAGCTTTTCCTCAACAGATTTGTTAAAAGCGGTTTGTGTACTAATAAATTCTTTAAGCATGGCTTCAAGTCCAGGGGTGAGTTCCTATTATTGTTGTAAGAATTTCCATAAGAATTACCATAGCCGTTGCCATTATTATAAGGATATGGCCTATAGTTGTTACTAGAATTGTTCAGGTAAGCATTGTTGTTGAAATTATTATTTTTAATGAAGTTTACATCAACATGTTCTTCTTGTGCAACCAATGAAGCTAACGGAACATTATTAGGATCAACATTAGTCCTATCATTCACAAGCATAGACATAATAACATCAATCTTATCACTCAAGGAAGAGGTTTCTTCGACGGAATTTACCTTCTTACCTTGTGGAGCTCTTTCCGTGTGCCATTCGGAGTAGTTGATCATCATATTATCAAGAAGCTTTGTTGCTTCACCAAGAGTGATGGACATAAAGGTACCTCCAGCAGCTGAATCCAATAAATTCCGTGAAGAAAAATTTAGTCCTGCATAGAAGGTTTGGATGATCATCCAAGTAGTCGAGTCCATGGGTTGGGCAATTTTTAACCGAGAGATTTCATTCTTTCCCAAGCTTGAGCAACATGTTCAGTATCTAATTGTTTAAAATTCATTATGCTACTCCTCAAAGATATAATTTTAGCGGGGGATAATATCTACCAATAAAAGCATCCTTGCATTTAGTCCATGAATCAATACTATTCTTAGGCGAGAGATAGCAACCAATCTTTAGCTCTTCCTCTTAATGAGAAAGGGAACAATTTTAGTTTAATAATATCACCATCTACATCTTTATATTTTTGCATTTCGCATAGTTCAACAAAATTATTAAGATGGGCAGCGGCATCATCGGAACTAATTCCGAGAAAATTGATCTTTCATGACAAGATTCGGTAAAGCGAGGTTTAATTTCAAAGAATTCTGCTGTAGTAGCGAGGTGGAGCAATAGGTGTGCATAAGAAATCATTATTATTTGTGGTTGTGAAGTCACACAACTTAGTATTTTCAGCGTTGGCCATTTTAGCAATAGTAAATAAAGCAAACTAGATAAAGTAAATGCAAGTAAACTAATTTTTTTGTGTTTTCGATATAGCAAACAAGATAGCAAATAAAGTAAAACTAGCAACTAATTTTTTTGTATTTTGATTTAGTGCAGCAAACAAAGTAGTAAATAAAATAAAGCAAGACAAAAACAAAGTAAAGAGATTGAGAAGTGGAGACTCCCCTTGCGGCGTGTCTTGATCTCCCCGGCAACGGCGCCGAGAAAATATGCTTGATGGCGTGTATTTCACACGTTCGTTGGGCAACCCCAAGAGGAAGGTATGATGAGCACAGCAGCAAGTTTTCCCTCGAGAAAGAAACCAAGGTTTATCGAACCGGGAGGAGCCAAGAAGCACGTTGAAGGTTGATGGCGGCGGGATGTAGTGCGGCGCAACACCGGAGATTCCGGCGCCAACGTGGAACCTGCACAACACAACCAAACTACTTTGCCCCAACGAAACGGTGAGGTTGTCAATCTCACCGGCTTGCTTGTAACAAAGGATTAACCGTATTGTGTGGAAGATGATTGTTTGCAGAGAAAACGGTAGAAACAAGTATTGCGGTGGATTGTATTTCGGTAAAGAGAATTGGACCGGGGTCCACGAGTTCACTAGAGGTGTCTCTCCCATAAGACGAACAGCATGTTGGGTGAACAAATTACGGTTGGGCAATTGACAAATAAAGAGAGCATGACAATGCACATACATATCATGAT
>NC_061511.1:75532934-75569440 GCF_022539505.1 Lolium rigidum | reverse complement strand
AAAACGGTTACTACTGATAAACTCTTGCGAGCACGTCCGTTTCCAGGTGCAGCTGAATTGACAACTCCGCTGTTAAGGCTTTCAAGTGTTCTTTGTCTCCCCTTGTGTCGAATCAATAAATTGGGTTTTACTTCCCTCGAAGACTGTTGCGATCCCCTATACTTGTGGGTCATCACCCATCATCTCCGAGACACCATCCTTAGATCCAGAAGCCGCTATCGCTTTTGGTTGGGGGGTCATCGGGGTGGCCCTAGAGGATCCAGAAGCCTCCGCTCGAGAGGATTCTGCTGCCGCCTTTGCTCTATCACCCGTCACCGACAATCCCGTCATCGGTCGTCCCCGCAGACCAACCATACGAAAGAGCGGGCGACAATCTACGTGAGTCCTTGGTCGCTCCGAGTTCGGGGAAGATCGCGAGGGAAACCTAGGGCGCAGGGATCGGAAGAAGGAAAACGAGAAGGAGATCACGCTCGCAAGCGCAACACAAGCATGGTCTCAAACCCTAGGTCTGGGTGATCACCATTGGAATCGATGCTGCCCTAGGAGAGAGAAAAACGGTAGGTTTGATCACACTTGATATCGTGAATCATAGGTCCATATACGGATCGGTCCCTCCATCAGCATTGAGACGCTGAACAACTAACAAGTAATCACCTCTCAAAAAATAAAAACCGACAAGGAATCAGATGCAATAATCAGATTATCCATGCCCTCCTCAGCAGCAAAACTGACAGCCGACCTGATTGCCAAAGCTTCAACAAGCCACTCCAGCGCCCATGCATTGAGAAGAATTGAAGATGGCTACATCCAAATTAATCATCAGAAATCATTCTCGCGATGGAGACCAAGAACCTACATGAGAGGTCCCATGCATGTGGTCAGTTTCAAGCAAACCCAGATGCGAATTTATCAGATCAATGTAGGCTTTGATCTTCATAGCAATGTTGTTAGGATGCACCGATCCTCCCTCCTCTTGAAGTTTATTCCGCACATCTCATAGATGCCAAAATGTCGCAGCCAGAACTGTAGTTTCCATCTTAGTACACCGCTTCAGAAAATCAAACAACCACAGCTTGGGCGAACTGAACTCTTTCCCAAAGGCCCATTTCATCTCATCCCATACATGCCTCGCAAAAGGGCATAAGGGAAGTGCATGGTCAACACGTTCCTCCACCGCACAATGGATACACCTCGACAAAGCAGGGATGTTGTGTCTTTGGAGTTGAAGACCACTTGGGAGGCAATCATGCGGGCCACCACAACTTGGTCCACATATCCCCTTGGGCCTGAATCGCCAACAAAGCCTTCCAACACATCGAATCTGTGACTTCGATTCAGAAGTCATTCCCGTGCCAGTTATACTGCAAGTCACCTACACTAAATCTCTCCGAGCCAAATGATACGCGGGCTAGACAGAGTAAACCCCAAACCTAGTATGTGGACATGACACAAAATCTCCCCCCACCGAAACAGCTAATCAGAATATGGAGGACCTTCTCCATCACCCCTCCACCATGCATCTAGTGCTAGCAACGAATCCCAGTCTACGCCCTCAGTGAGTGCCTGAGTGGTACGAGAGGTCGTAGCATACAAGGTCAATATCCATGGATCCAATTGTCTTACATGTTTCGTATCTTTGATCCATCACAAACCCTTCACAATCAGTTTCTGCCATGTAGTATGGTGTGCCAAGTATGTAAAGTTGATCCAGGGCGGCATGTAGCATCCAATAAATCCTCATTATGGAAATAACGCCCTTTCAATACACAGGCATGCAAGGAGGATGGATCCGCGAGTAACCTCCAACAGACGACCAACATGGCTTGGTTAAACAACTCCATATCACGAAAACCCATAACTCCTAGTGTTGGAGTTGTGAGCCAATACCAAGAACGCCAATGCTTCTTCTTCTTGCCATCCTCGAAGCCCCGCCATTGATTTGCAATAGCTTTCCTCATTTGTTCACATGCTGAGACCGGTAGGAGAAAATAACCTCACATATATTGGAATCGCCTGCCATTCGATCCAGACATCTGGATCTATCAATGTGAATAGTTATATTGAGTAGCTAGTATTGTATGTCTCGGTCTACTTAGCAGGTGCATACCGAGGTTGACCCACAAGGCTGCACCGTCCACATCCCAGCACACCGTTTCCCAAGCATTCTTGTCCCCCTAGCACTTTATCAGCCATCCTTCACCATCGCAAGAAAAAGCTACTTCGTATTAACGATGAAGCGAGCAAAGTTTGTACTCTAATAACATTCAACCCAGGGTTCCAAATTCATCAATAATGCACACCATCCGCATGCATGCATAGAACATCTATAGCCTAAATACATATGTGTTGGTGTCAAAAGAGTATCATATCTAATTGAGAGAAATAAACAAAGAGATATGGTCTTGCAAAATATATAAGACAAACAATACACATTCGAACTATTTAAAGAAAAAAACCATTAACCGACCAAAAACATAAATCTATGACATGCCACGACTTTCTCAATAACCTACACATGAATTATGTTCCGAACATTGTCCAAGCTCACATGCATAGGGCTCCTACAGGAATAGTTTCTAATGCTGCATGAAGCCCTCGGGAAACACATTTGATTTTATTCTGATATTTGGAGGACACATCCCACAGATCTTCTTGCATAGGTCGTCACTTAGGGGAGAGCCATGAAACCACAAATTCATTTCCACACTTTTAAGCTTGGTTAGTTTTGTTGTGCTCCATATAGTTGATAGCAGCTGGTTCAGCAACTCCACAAATTTATCGGCTCTATCTGCTGATGATCCTCCGGCCGTAAGTATCTCTATGTCTTCAAGTGAATCCAGGATGATTTTATTACTGGTGGGACTCTCTGGTAAGCGACATGGGCAATCCAAAGAGCAATGAGGATTCTGATAATTAAAAACAAGTTGAGCATATTAGAGCAGCGTACATTTTGAGGATGAAAGATGATGAGATGAATGCAACATTACCCCACTCAAATATAATTGTGTGGAGTAATAAATAAATAACTTAGAAGCTTACCATCGAGGGATATAAGAAAAATAGAATCAGCCTCCTTATACCGTTCGCTCTCCTCAGGAGATGCAGCAAGCTTGGTTCAAAGGCATGGTTAAGAACCACCGTGGATGATACACTCAAGATCTCACACTTGGGAAGAATCTTGGTGCAGTCCAAGAATGTCCTGTAGTCGTCGTCCTAACAAATCAACCAAGAGTACACAAGAATTAGCCATGGATCAAATGATCAGCATACATATAGAAGGATACAGTTAGTACATGAATCGGTTGAGCAAGCTGACGATAATGAACGAATCTCACATTGGGGTTTCGAAGTCGCAAATTGATGACCGAGTCGAAACGCCTCATCAGCGACGAGGCCACCATCGTGGAGCACCATGTGACATCTAGCAGCCGGAGATGGCGCCCGGCATCCGCCACAACAACCTGGCCTAGAATGTTGCTCAAGTCAACCTCGACTAGGTTCGGCGCAGCAATTTGGGCGTCGTCGACGTTGGATGCGCCTAGAATTTCGAGCATGGGAGCGGTGATGTCGAGCCGGCGGGTGTTGAGGACACAGAACCTCAGGCACCGGAGCGAGGCAGAGCGCACAGAGATGTCGGAATCGGCAACCAGCTTGACGTCCAGGGTCAGATTCTGCAGCCTGGGGCAATGCGAGGACACAATGACCCCCAGCTCTGGGCCATCCATGGTGGTTTGGCATATCTCCAGGTCGACCAGAGCCCCGAACATGCCGGCCGGCGGGATACGGAGGAAGAAGAGTGACCCGAGCTGGAGATGTATTTTCGTCGCTCCCTCGCACGGGGGCAGCTCGAGCCTGTCGTCCTTGCGGTTGTCCCTCCGCCATGACTTCGGGTAAGGCACGGAGAGGAAGAACGCGCCTGCCAGGCGTTGCATGGCGAAACGCAGCCACGGCTCGACACGGCTGGCTGTGACGTTCTCCCCGCATATGCGAGGCACGGTGATCTTGAGGCTGTCCACGTGAAGGGACCGGTCGTCGGAGTAGGCAGCGAGGGCGCCGTCGACGGCATCGAGGAAGGAGGCCCCGGCCCCCTCCACACCACGGATTAGGTCGTCACCAAAGACGAGATCTGGGGAATGGGCCCAGACGCGACGCCAGCGGTGGGAGAGCGCGCTGGTGCGCGCGGCGGCGGCGGCCGAACGGAGGTGGCGGAGGATAACGTGAAGCAGCTCGTCCGGGAGACCGCTGATGCGGTCCCTCTCACCCCGACGTCGCCGGCGACTGGGCTCCATGTGTGAGGTTTGTGGGCGACTCTACTCGACAGACGTAGGCTGTGTTTGGCACCTCATTTTTTTTCTCTATACCAAAGTATTGCAAAACCACAGAATTTCAACGCACTCTTAATGAATAATGATAGTACGGGAAGGCTCTTTTCCATCTCCTCTCTCTCTCTCTTCTCTACAGCTCCCGTCCCGGGCCAAACCGAGGCTCCCACCGGCGGCGATGCCGTCTGGAGGAGGCTGAGGGGAGGTGCCGGCTTCTGTAGTATAGGATCTAGGTTTAGATGCTTTGGTTTTACCTCTATGGAGAATGGGAGTAGGACATCAGATTTTGTCAACCAGATCTGGTGCGTCCTGAGAGTCTTCTTTCTCTGTTCTTTGCTCTGCTGTGAGCTGAGGTTGGAGGAGAGGCTTCTCTCAGGCATCTCCAACAATAAGGTTGGCGTTCGAAGCTCTTCTGTTTGGCTGGTGTGGCGCGCTGCCAGGCAGTCATCTCAAGGCCTCTTCTTCAAGTCTCCATGGTGGAAGATGAAGGAGAGATTCCGTGAGGTGGGCTTCTTCAATAAGCGCACTCCGTCAGTTCTTGATGAAGCGGTGAGATCCTCTCTTCTCAGTCACCGTGGTGGTGGAGGAAGATTGGGGATACGATCTGTGTTTGTTTTCTTCACATCTGGCGGATACGGTGATACGGTGATTGCATATGCCTTTGGGAGTGAATCATCGACGGCCTCTCGCCGGTCTCAGACTGGCTCGCCGCCGACTCTTACGGCTGAAGGGCAGCCACTCCTGACTTGCACGCCGTCGTCCGCGACATGCTGCAAGATTATCTTCAACCTCCAGGCTTTGCCAATTCGGAGGCTTTTCATCTCTGGCGCGTTTGGCTCCCGCTGCAGCTACCCAAGTGGTAATGTCCCCGGTGTAGTTGTGGTTGTTCGTTGCCGGAGGTTCGTCGAGCAAGGTGGAGATGGAGCTGGACCAGGACTTGATGGCTTTTCATGTATTAGATCTGAGGTCCTTTGTGTTATTTGCCAGGACATAGTTGTAATTTTATGTTTCTCTGAGGTCCTGTACGTAATCTGTAACTCCACTGCTCTTAATTAATGCATCATCTAGGTCCTTCGGGACCTATCCCCGTTCAAAAAAAAAAAAAAAAAAAAACAGAATTTCAACGCCTTCTTGAAACCAGGTCATTCTTAGTTTTTAGCAAAACTACGGAGACGTTTGCGGAATTGTTGACCGAAAGAGTAGCGGCCGTTGCACAAGTTGTTGCACGCATGACTTTTGATCGAGTATTTGGCGTCAGTTCCACGTCACGTCGGGAATCGCTCGCTCTCGTGGAAGTCAGGAAGCAGTTTTCTTTCTCCCACGCACGGGACATGCAATTGGCATGTCACCGATGAATAGTGTTCTGACATGTAATTGAAAATGGATGGCCAGATGAACATGAACAGTAGCCACTACAGGGGCAATCTACAGTGCATCGCTACATGGACAAATCTACAGTGCATCGCTACAGTACATCTGCTACAGGATCATCTACAGCGCATCGCTACAGTGCTTGATCTTGTCTATCCATTTTTGATCCAACGGTATGGAGCGCATGTTACGGCACTGTTCATCGGTGACATGGTATGTCACCTGATCTCTATCCGGCAGCCACCGCCTTAACCCTAGCTGCTTCCAGTTCATTCTCTTCCATAGATGGGTTCTCCATCTTCCGGTCGGCTTCGCCGGCGTCGGGAGGAGTGGGGAACCCAATCTATGCGTGAAGTTTCCAATAAAATTATTGTTTTCATTAGATTATGTTACGATTTTGGTAGTCATCTTCTTGTCGGTTTCCTCTCTGCAATAAGTGATCTTCGGCCTTTCGTTCCTCGACGAGATCTTCTTCCCGGTGTCAATGGTGGTGTTGAACGATTATAATTTTCTAGGTATGAACCTTCGGATCTTGCTTTGCCAGATCGATTTTGGATCTTTTATCGTTGTTACCGCGAGGAGGATTATCCTCGCAGTTTTTATCCCGACTGCTACGTCCTCGACAATAGTGATTCGTACTCTTAGCTCTCCATCGACGACGACAAAGTTAGTTGATTGTTATTCCCTGGTGTAAATATGAATGACTGCTTTAATGGTTGCGTGCGTGCACGCAGCCTTGGCAGTCAATCGAAGGTGATCAGCCATCCAGAATCGTTCAGAAGCCATCCAGAATCGTTTAGTTTTTATCTGTGTCCTGCAAAGTTGAGACAGAGGTTGCAGTTTGGCTGGCCACCCCTTCCCTTGAAGGTGATCAGCCATCCAGAATCGTTCAGAAGCATAATCTGCACGTCGGAGGAGTCGAGGTATTCCATCCACATCCTCTTCCTTCGAATTGTGTCATCTATGCTAGAACTTGTCGATGCACTTGATTGGAATTCAGAAGTGGTTCCTCCTAATTCAATTAATAGATGGACACGTGCGACATGTCAATTGCCCTTCAACTGAACATGCTCCTCCGGAAGAAGCACCATCCATGATATGTCGATTGCATATAGCCTTCAGTCCTCCTAATTCAATTACTACATGGACACGTGTGACTTGTCAATTGCCAATACCTTCAACTGAGGATGTTCTTCCACAAGAAGCACATCCGTGATTTGTGGATTGCCCATCCCATTCAGTTCTTGTTTTGCAGACTGAGGTTTGTTTTCTGAATAACTCCAGCAAGTTGAACCGCACTTCCACAAGTACAAGACATGGTTCAGTTAAAAGATCAGCTTCAGGCAACTGGTACTCCCAGCACACCAGTTTCCAGGCATTTGTGACTTCCCAAAGAAGAAAGTCCACTTTTAGTCCTTCAATTTTACTAAGAGTTCACTTTTAGTCCTAAAACTATTTTTTGGTCTAAAATAGACTTTAAATTTCTTAAATTGATCACTTCAACAACAAGTTTGTTGATTTTGTGTAAACATGACCTCGGTTGCTAAAAACCAACAAACCGGTTCAAGTGTTAGACGGTCCACACGAAAAATAAGAAGGATCCACATCTGATCGCTCTCGATCATGAAGTCGTGGTCCTCTCGTCTCCCTCCCACGCCCCTTACAGTGTCGCACGCTGCTGAACTCCCTCCCATGCAGCAAAAGAGAAGGAGAGCCGTTTCTGTCATGTTTCTGCACTCTAGCTACTGGCCACGGGAGGGCCCGCGAGGAGGACCACCGCTTGGATGGTGGGATGGATGGATGGTGGCCGATGATACACGAATGGCTTGGCCGTCGCCCTCAGTTTGGTGGATGAAAAGCTTCACGGTCAGGAGGATGGGATGCTGATGTGATTGCCATCGTGATGGCGACATCGAAGAGGACAGGGCCGCGTCGTCTAGCAAGTAACGGATGACGGGATGAGCCACATGCCCACGGTAAGATTGAGGGGAACGACGCCAAGTCGACAAGGAGGACCGCCGTGCCGTTGGACTGGAGGAGCACAAGAGTTATGCACACGAGCATGGCGGCAAATAGCACGAGAGAATACATGGGATGCATTGTAGTTGAGCGCCAAATCTGCTCGAGAATGAGAGGGTTATTTTGACCTCAAATTTGCGGATTTTAGATCGGTCAATCGGTCCAGACAGACGGATTCGGCCCGGTTCAGTCTAATTGGATCAATATTTGGTTTTTAGAAAGAAAAAAAAGTCGAAAAACCATCGTATTGAACAATTATGGAAGTTAAAGGTCTAATTTGAACCAGATAAAACTTTTAGGACTAAATG
This sequence comes from Lolium rigidum, assembly GCF_022539505.1. NCBI lineage: Eukaryota > Viridiplantae > Streptophyta > Magnoliopsida > Poales > Poaceae > Lolium > Lolium rigidum. The sequence goes on along the minus strand of NC_061511.1, from coordinate 75,561,420 downwards.
TGAACTTTCAGCAAAGTTGGAGGACTAAAAGTAGACTTTCTTCTTGGCCAAACACTAATTTCGCTCGTATATCCATCGCCATCACTCCAGTAATGACAAACTATTTACAATGAAGCTGGCAAAACAAAAACAAAAACAATAAATCAGAACCCTCCTAATGACATGTGCATTCAGCCCAGCAATTCCAAATCCACATGCACGCGTAGAACATCTCGGGCCTAAATTCAGATGTGTTGGTGTCAAAAGATTATCATATGTAACTCATGGGTCAAGCAAAAGAAGACAAAAGATCTTGCAGAATTCACAAGAGTAACAGTACACATAAAACTTTTTAAGAGAAATAACCATTAACCGACCAAGAACATAATCTATCACATACTATTTTCAATTTTTATCAAAGGCAAACAGAGCTGCTTTCACTTAATACAGTAGAAACAGGTTACAAAGTTCACAAAACAGAGCCAAAACAGGCTTTGGCAGCTAGGACGGAGAGCTGACAAGGAGACAACTATCGGCTAAACAACGTTTAATAAAGCACATACAATGACTTTCTCAATAGAACATAACATGATTTATGTTCTGAACATGGTCCAACACATGCACAGAGCTCCTACAGGAATAGTTTCTAATCCTGAGGGAGCCCCTTGGGAAACACATTTGATTTGATTCTGATATTTGAAGGACACATCCCACGGATCTTCTTGCATAGCTCGTCGCTTAGGGGAGAATCAGGGCACAACATGTTCATTTCCACACTCTTAAGATTCACTAGTGTTGTTGTGCTCCATATATCGGACAACAGCTGCTCTAGCAACTCCACAAATTTATCCACTTTACGCGCTGATCCTCCGACATGTATCTCTATGTCTTCAAGTGAATCAAGGATAGTTTTATTTGTCATGGGACTCTCAGGTATCCGGCAGGGACAATCCAAAGAGCAGTAAGGTTTCTGAAAATTTAAAACAAGTCCAGTATTAGAGCAGAGTACGTCATTTGTAGAGAAAAGATGATGGAGATGAATGCAGCATTACCCCACTCAAATATATTTGTGTGAGTAACAAATAAATACTTAGAAATTTACCATCGAAGGAAATGCAAAATATAGAAGCAGCTTCCTTATAGTTATAGTGTTTCCTTTCCTCAGGATATGCAGCAAGAATGGTTCAAAGGCATGGACATTCAACCCTGAGGATGATACACACAAGATCTCACACTTCGGAAGAAGTTCGTGCCACCCTGTCCTGTAGCGCCCTGTTACCTAGCAAATCAACCAATAGTAAAAGAGAATTAGCCAATGGATCAAATGATTCAGTGACATGAATCAATTGAGGAAACTGCTAATAGCCCATGAATCGCACACTGGGGATTTGAAGTTGCAAATAGTTGACCGAGTCGAGCCACCGCATCAACGGTGCGGTCGCAGAGCACAACATGATGGCTAACCGCCGGAGATGGCGCCCGGTGTCGGCAAAGAAAACATTTGTGCTGCTCAAGAGAACCTCGGCGAGATTCGGTGCAGCGATGTGAGCATCGGCGATCTGTGATACATCCAGAATTTCGAGCATAGGAGCGGCGATGTAAAGCCGGCGTGTGTCCCGGACATAGAACTTCAGTCTCCGTAACGTGGCGGAGCTCACGGCGATGTCCGACGCGGCAAGCAGGTTGACGACCAGTTCGAGATTCCGCAGGCGCGGGCACTGCGAGGACACGAGGACCTCCAGCTCCCGGCCCACCACGGTGGCTGAGTGGATCTTCAGGTCAGCCAGCGCTGCGAAAGTGCCGGCCGGCAGGATACGGAGGCGGAACCGTGATCCGAGCCGAAGTTCTATCGCCGTCGCTCCCTCGCACGGGGGCAGCTCGAGCTCGTCGTCCTCGAGGTTGACCTGCGGCCGTGGATTGCGGTAATAAGGCACGGAGAGGTAGAACGTGCCCGCGAGGCGTCGCGAGGCGAAACGCAGCCACGGCGCAACGCGGCGGCCGGGCACGTTCGCCCCGCATGTGCGAGGCACGGTGATCTTGAGACTGCCGACGTGGACGGCCCGGTCGTCGGAGTAGGCGGCGAGGGCGGCGTCTAAGGCGTCGAGGAACGAGGCTCCGCCGCCCTCCACGCCACGAATTAGGTCGTCACCAAAAACGAGATCTGGGCTGTGAGCCCAGACGCGACGCCAGCGGCGGGAAAGCGCGCTTGTGCGCGCGGCGGCGGGCGCAGAGCGGAGGCGGCGGAGGATGACGTGCAGCAGCTCGTCAGGAAGGCCGCTGATCCGGTCCTTCCCACCTCCGGGTCGCCGGCGGCGGTCCTCGGCAGCGGGCGCAGAGCGGAGGCGGCGGAGGATGACGTGCAGCAGCTCGCCGCTGATCCGGTCCTTCCCACCTCCGGATCGCCGGCGGCGGTCCTCCATCTCTGCAACAGTAACAAAATGGGAAATGAAGAAAAAAAGAGTGTGGTGGTAAGCTGTCAGTCTACTCTGTTTTTAGAGTGAATTCCATTTTTTTCTACCGTGTAATCATGTATGTATGACACATGTTACCTATTTAATAAAAATCCAGCTAGAATACAGCTTATAGAAGATACGGATCTCATCTTTCATGTATGTCCAGTTGTCCACCGAGAAAGTTGTCAACTGATGAAATGGCTTCCAAAGTCTACCTATAAATTATATTGAAGTTTTTTTTTGGCAAAGTAAAACTTTATTTATTAGCAACCGTGACAAAGTACAGACTGTAGCTTCCCAAAAGGAAGTTACAAAGAGCCATCTTGCACATATGTATTCGAGGGCAAAGAAGATTTGCAAGTGAAGGAGCAGCCGGAGCTAGAGATATATTTGAGTGCTCTTTTGACTATGGAATGAGCAATTTTGTTTTTCAACCTCGGCACCTTAATGACATGCTCCAATTGTTGTCTCCTATATCTAAAAAATTCAGCAAGTATTGGTCTAGCAGACCAATGGCCTGGTTTGGAAATCAAATCAGCCGCCTCCGCCACGTCCACAAGTACCTTGCAGTCTGAAAGAAAGGTCACGTTGTTCCAGCCAAGGAATCGAACAGCCACCGCCGCAAGTACCAAGGCATGTGCTTCAGCCTGCAAAACAGAATCAACATGTGCTGAAGAAGCCTGGATATATATGCTGGAATTTTGGTCTGGATTCATCAAATAAACTCCCAGGCCAGCAACTCTTGTCGAGGGACAGGACTTAAACGCCGCATCAGAAAATGCAACCGGGCCTGCGGGCAATACAAAAGAAGTGTTCCTAGAAGCATGAACAAAATTAGCAGTGCTTGAAAAATCAGGCTTCAAACTTTGAGAGAGTTGATCCTTATCCGTACTAGCCGACTAAAGGTTTGAAGCAGCAAAAAGGACTTTGTTGACAGACCAAGATTTTTTGTTGAAAAGTAAATCATTTCGGGCTTTCCAAATATTCCATAGGATGGACATGATTTGATGCACAAAAGCTTCATGGTAAGAAGCAGAGATCATTTGCTGAATAATATCGAAGGATAACAACTTTCGGCAAAAGAATCTGCTTTAAACCCCAAAGAAACAAACTAAACTGCGCGAGCAAAGGAGAAGTGGAAGAAAAGATGGGAGTCGGACTCAGGTGCACCGCACCGTGCACATTCTTTCTTAATGTGAGTGGAGAAATGAGAAGCACTCATACCTGTTGCTAACGCCCTTCTGATTAAATGCCATGTAAAAGTCTTCACTCTTGGCGGCAACTTGGAGTTCTTCCATGCTTGCATTAAGAATTGTTTCTTCGAATCTGAAACTGTGCGTCTAACACCTCGAGAGGGAGTCTCCTGATCCTGCAGGAAAATCTTGTATGCACTTTTGGTTGTGCATTGTCCAGATGGAGTATATTTCCAACACAATTCATCCTGAAAATCAGCATTAGTAAGAGGAACTTGCAGAATTTTATTCTTCATGCCTTCATCAAAGTGAGCAGAAATCTTTTCTTCATCCCAGCACTTGGAATTATTGTGCCACAAATCCTTGATAACTGTTGGACAAGGTGAACCTGGTTGGGTAATCAAATGATCATAAATTTGCTTCCAGTCCTCGCACCATGGCGAGGACTAAACACTGGAGTTACCTGCAGCAATCTGAAGATGACAAGATTTTTCTATAAAAGGCAACACATGTAAAGCTGAGTACTAGAAGGCAGATTTAGGAATAGCATGATTAGCGCGCCAAATAGAAGTGTCAGGAAAATATTTAGCATTGAAAACTTTAGCCGTAAGGGAATCAGGCTCTTTCAACAGCCTCCAAACGGACATGGCAACCAAAGCTTTGTTCATAATAGAGAGGTCTCTTATGCCTAACCCTCTCTCATGAATAGGCTTGCAGATATCATGACAGGCTCTAAGACAGAGAGGTTTTGAGTTTTGATTATGTTGAATACCAGTCCACCAGAATTTTCATACCACCGAAGTAAGTTTAGAACTGATTTTCTTGCTTAGCAAAATATTGGACATATAATAAACAGGAATGGAAGAAAAAACGGATTTTATGAGAGTAAGGCGACCAGCATGAGAAACCCTATTAGCTTTGTAACCTGTAAGTTTGGCCTTGAACCTGTCAATTAAAAACTGATAAGCAGCAGACCTGCTCCCCTGGGAGTATAAGAGGATGGCCTAGGTGAAAAGTAGAAGAGTCCATGTGCGGGGCAGGGAACAAATTTTTAATGTAAAGCTTAGCATTCTGGTCAGTATGATGACTAAAGAGGATAGCGGATTTTGACCAGTTTGGAGCTTGTCCTGAAAGGTTACAGAAATGATTGATTACCTGAGAGATAGTCTGGGCATCTTGATTTGAAGCCGATCCGCACACTATGAGATTATCTGCAAATAACAAGGAGTGGAGAGGCGGACAACTAGGTCCCAGAGAATACCCTCTAAATTATTTGAATCCAGAGCACTATGCATGGAGAGTGACATTTCATTAACAGCAAGGACAAACAAGGATGGTGAGAGAGGACAACCTTGAAGGATACCTCGAGTGCTCCGAAAACGACCAAATGGCTGGCCATTAATTTGAACAGAAAAAGTAGCAGTTGAGATGCATTTATGGATCAGATAAATGAAATGATCATTCAACCCTTTATGAGCAAGAGCCCTAGCTATGAAGCTTCATTCAATTCTATCAAAAGCTTTAGCAAGGTCAATTTTAAGCATAAAAGCTTTTTGTTTCCAAGAAAAAAGTTGAAAAGAATGAGTTATTTCTTGAGCAATAGCAACATTGTTTGAAATCCTACGGCCTTAAACAAAAGCTTGTTGAGTTTCATCAACATAATTTGGAAGGAAAGTTTTGAGTCTATTTGCCAAGGATTTTGCAATAATTTTGTAGATGACATTACACAAACTAATAGGTCTAAAATCTTGAGGAACTAAAGGATTAGCCTTTTTTGGTATCAAAGCAATGAGAGTTTCATTCAGTTTGGGATGGAGATTAAGTTGATGATGGTATGCCATACTTTGTAAAAATATTTGTGATATAAACAAGTTTATTTTGAAACTATATTCCAAAATACATAGTGATATTAACTTAATGTTCTTAATATTATTATTTTCTATAGAGTTGTAAAACTTACAAAAAAAGAGACCTCAGATAAAACCTCGAAGTACAGTTGTTTGTGAAAGGAAACAGAGTGTGGTGGTAAGCTGCCAGTCTACTCTGTTTTTGAGTGAATTTCAATTTCTACCATATAATAATGTATTTATCTCACATGTTACCCAGAAATTTAATTCGGCTCGCATATGATCTCTTCACATAAAAAAAACATATTTTGAATGGTCAAAAAAATTAGATATTTTTTTCAACGTACATCACCACAATCTATGTTTCGTTTGCAAAGTTTCACGAAAAACCTATTTTTGTATATTCTGTATAAAAAAGACAAACAAATGTCTCATGAAATGTCTTATTTTGGCACCGATTTTTGTCATTTTACATAGGCCACAATACAAGTTGAATTTTCGAGAAACAACTTTGTACACATGTAGTATGCGAAAAAGTACACGTGAAAGTTTTGTTTAAATGTTTTGACATTTTTAAAATGCATCAAAGTTGTATTTTAAATAAAGAGAGCATAAACCAAAACATCACTTACAACGGAAATTCTCTGAACAGAAGATGGGACAAAGAGCCGCCTCTCGTCAACCACATTGTTTAGCTTACTCCGATAGAGCCTACTACAAGAAAAGGGTTACTTCCCTGGTACGATAGATCCTAGAAATGTGTACCTCTCATTCGAAATTTCCAATTAAGTTAGCATGACTAGAGAGACTATCACTTTCCTCTGATTGCCTTATTTAATACTCTATCAATGGCCACAATTGGTTGACCGAGTTATGGTTCAACAAAGTGTTTGACATCCGAGTCCGCAGCTAAACCCGGACCATGCTCTATATATGTAGGGGTGTAACTGGATAGGATAATTTTTGCATTGAAATCGGCGCTGAATCCGTTTAAGGTACCCATATCCGATTTTTAAAAATTCAACGAATACAAATATCCGATTTTGAAGTGGTGCTCCAAATACAGTATAGGATATGGTATCACAAATATCATGTAGATATGGATTATCTAAAAATTAATTAGGATAATTTCGAAGTATTAAAACCGAATAATCTGGTTTTTGAGTCAAAAGCCAAGACTAATCTTGCAAGGTTAGTAGATATTGAGTTATCAAATTCATTTTAGCTCTAAGTTTCTATCAATGCTTTACATTGTGTTTCTTTTCTCTTAACTACACAAGACTGAAAGTTTAAATCTCTCTCAAAATTTGCGACAATTATAACTATACATCTATCCATGGACGATACCATATATCCGACTATTTTTTGTTTTTGGTCCGCGTGCACCCCATTTTCGATTCAAATCCGCATTCTAGTATATCTGTATTCGTATCCAAAACCGATCAATATTCGCTCCGCTCCGAATTCAAGAAAAATATATGCTACGAACAAAATCCAATTCAATCCGATCCGTTTACACCCTAACTGTTGAATGGCGAGCCAAACAAAATTGAGGAGTCGAGGTGCTCCATATACAACGGTGTTTGATATAATTCCTTCGAATTGTGTCGTGTACGCCGGGGTTGATCAATAGATGCTGCTACAAGTGGAAACAGGAAACCAGAGCTTCTCCACACACTAGATTTGATAACCCTAGCGCCCATTCCTATTTTGGGCGGAACACACTTCATTTGAATTCAGATGTGGTTCTTCCTAATTCAGTTAGAGTATGGATGCATGCACACTTATCAATCTCTTCAACTGAAGATGCTCTTTCAGAAGAAGCACAAACATGATCTCTCGGGTTTGTGACCTGAAGCTTTACTGTACCTACGCAGACTAAGGTTTGTGACTGAAGATTATGCTACTTTCAACATAGATGACTCAAGCACGTAGCACCGCACTTCCAAAACCACAAGACAAGCTTTCAGTAGGCATAGTGCAGTATGATTTTAACCTCTTCTGAGGATTATCGAATGGTGCGATTGCCAAGGAGAGCACAGCATTTTAGACATCCTTCTCATACGGCTGACACATCCAATTATCAGAAGGTCCATTATAGAGCATCCAATTAAAGATCTGCTTCAAGCAACTGTGAATCCTTCCAGCACACCATTTCGCAAGCATTTGTGTTCCCCCTTGCAGTTTATTGGACGTCCTTCACCATCGCCTTAGTAACGAAAGCCCATTAACGATGAAGCTGATAAAGTTTGAACTGTACTAACAATTTAATGAACTGTTCGAATTTCATCAATAACGCACACCATCCACATTCAGAACATCTCTAGCCTAAATACATTGGTGTTGGTGTCAAAAGAGTATAAAAAGAGTATCTTAGAGAAATGGCCATGTAAAATTCACTGAACGAACGATACACATAGAATTTTTTAGAGACAACCATTAATCTATCACATACCATGACTTTCTCAATAACCCACACATGATTCTATGTTCGGAACATGGTCCAACCTCAAATGCATAGGGCTCCTACAGGAGTAGTTTCTAATCCCGAGTAAAGCCTTCGGGAAACACATTTGATTTGATTCTGACATTTGGAGGACACAGCTCACCGATCTTCTTGCATAGCTGGTCGCTTAGGGGAGAACCATGGCACATGATGTTCATTTCCACACTTTTAAGATTTATTAGTTTTGTTGTGCTCCATATACTAGATAGCAGCTGCTCTAGAAATTCCACAAATTTATTTGCTGATCCTCTAAGCACACGAATTTCTATCCCTTGAAGTGAATCAAGGATGATTCTATTAGTCATGGGACTCTCTCGTACGCGACATGGACAGTCCGAAGAGCAATTGGGATTCTGATAATTAAAAAAAAAGTCCAGATTAGAGCAGAGTGCACTGTTTGTGGAGATGAATGCATCATTACCCCACTCATATAATTATGTGGAACTAAACTAAACTTAGAAATTTACCATTGAAGGAAATTTGAATAATAGATGCAGCCTCCTTATACCATTGCATCTCCAGCAAGCTTGGTTTAAAGGCATGGTTATGCACCCATAGGGATGATACCGACAAGATCTCACACTTGGGAAGATTGTTCGTGCCATCCAAGAATGTCTTGTAGCTCCCTAATCCCTAATAAATCAACCAAGAGTACAAAAGTATTAGCATGGATTAAATGATCAGCAAAAATACACCAATTCAATTGCATGAACACACTGGGGAAACTGGTGTGGTAATCCACGAATCGCACTTTGGGTGTTTGAAGTTGCAATGTGTTGACTGAGTCGAACCGCCGCATCAGCGGTGCCAAGGCAGAGCACTGTCTGACGCCTAACCGCCGGAGATGGCGGGCGGCGTCAGCAAAGACAACATTTGTGCTGCTCAAGACGACATCAGCCAGATTCGGTGCAGCGATGTGGGCATCGGCGACCTTGGATACATCCAGATTTTCGAGCATAGGAGCAGCGATGTCGAGCCGGAGGGTGTTCCGGACATGGAACACCAGGCTCCGTAGCGTGGCGGAGCGCAAGGCAACATCAGAGGCGGCAAGCAGGTGGACGACTAGTGTGAGATTCCGCAACCGCGGGCACTGCGAGGAGACAAGGAACGTCAGCTCCCGGCCGTCCATGGTGGCTAGGCGAATCTCCAGGTCGGACAGCGCCTCGAACGTGCCGGCCTGCGGGATACGGAGGAGGAACCGCGACCCGAGCTGGAGCTCTATCGCCGTCGCTCCCTCGCACGGGGGCAGCTCGAGCTCGTCGTCCTCGCGGTTGACTCGCGGCCATGGCTGATAAGGCACGGAGAGGTAGAACGCGCCCGCAAGGCGTCGCGAGGCGAAACGCAGCCACGGCGCGACGCGCGGGGCCGGGACGTTCTCCCCGCATGTGCGAGGCACGGCGATCTTGAGGCTGTCGACGTGGACGGCCGGGTCGTCGGAGTAGGCGGCGAGGGCGGCGTCTAAGCCGTCGAGGAACGAGGTTCCGCCGCCCTCCACGCCACGAAGTAGGTCGTCACCAAAAACGAGATCTGGGCTGCGGGCCCAGACGCGACGCCAGCGGCGGGAGAGCTCGCTCGTGCGCGCGGCGGCGGGGGTAGAGTGGAGGCGGCGGAGGATGTCGTGCAGCAGCTCGTCAGGAAGGCCGCTGATCCGGTCCTTCCCACCTCCGGCTCGCCGGCGGCGGTCCTCCATCTCTGCAATAGTTGTTCTCGACAGGATTTGTGGGCGATACTACTCACACAGAACACAGAAGTAGAGAACCAACCTGTGGTTGGATGGTTAGGAATCCCCAAACCCACCAGAGTTCAAATTCCAGATTTGACACTTTGGTGTGTCATAAAGGCGGAATATTCTTCAGTGGGAGGCAACGTTTCCGTCGACAGCGAGGCGCCTGTGGTGACTTCGTCAATCTCAAGACCCACCGGATCAATTCTTCGATGCAGTATCTTGGAGGTGCTCATAGGGGTAGGGTGTGCGTGCGTGCGTTCATAGGGGTGAGTGTGTGCGCGTATGTATGAGCGCCTTTGATTGTACTGTGTTTCGCAAACAAAAAAAACAGAACACAGAAGTACGGTTGGATAAGCTTGTGACAGAACAGTAACAAAATGGGAAATGAAAAGGAAAGTGTGGTGGTAAGCTGTCAGTCTACTATGTTTTTAGAGTGAATTCCATTTTTTGCCATGTAATTATATATTTATGACACATGTTACCCATCTACTCAATAAAAATCCATTTAGAGTATGCCTTTTTAAAAATTCGGATCTCATTTTTATGTATATGTCCACGAGAAAGTCGTCAAAAAATGAAATGGGTTCGAAATTCTACATATAGTGACTGCGAGCCAACTCGGCCAACTTCTTTTAGAAAATTCTAATCCTCATTTTCCATGTGTGTCCTCTGAGAAAGGTGTGAACTCACGAAATGGGTTCGAAATTTTACGTATAAAGACATCTCAAGTGGTTCGACATAAATGAGCCAAAAGTGTTTATTTGTGTTCGGCCGATCAAAAAGTGGGTAAGACCCTAGCCTAGAGGTCCGATACAACACTGATCGACATGCCCACATACGACGACGCATTCGTGCATTCGTGGTCCAAATTTTGGAGAGGAAATGCATCAGCACGGATGCGTCATAGACTGATTTGTTGTCCGTCATGCACCTTTCCAGGCCCACCTATCATTGACACAAAATATTAAGTAGCTGTGCTTAATATGTTTTTGGCTAAAAATGATCATCTTTATACAGATGGTTAAAGGATTAGCTAAACTAAACTACGACAGCCGAATCTACTCGCCGTCGCGCCACAGTGAACATTTTTGTAAAATTACACAGCCAAACCGATACAAAATGAAAAAGAGGTGCATCTTTAGGTGTGTGACTGGTCTTGTACACCCAAGGTAGTACATTGTATATTAATAACCATTTTACCTCTTTCCCGAGCCTACATCCGCTTTGTTAATTCCACGTTCCAGGAAAGCGTGTGCGGTTGCCATATTGAACAACTGTGCTGTGACTGTGAAGGAGTATCATGTTCTGTACCGATTGTACCTGTTTACTTCGTCACCACTTGCCTTCCGCGTTAAGCATTCATTTGCAACGTAACGCCATCGCCGTCCCCATCGCGTCGACGTGCAGTTCCAACGCTGCAGCGTAGCGCGTCCGTCCCGACGCCCAAAACGGGTCGCGCTCCCGCATATCACATCGCATTTCTCTTTTCGCCCCACGTCGCTATATAATCCCCTCCCCGACTCCGCTCCGCTTGATATCTACGCAGATTGATCTTCTCGATTCACGGAATCAGTTCTCTCAATAGCAGCTGCAATTCTACTCCTCCGGCGGCTCCGTGCAGCGACCCACCGGCCGGCAGCAGCAGCGATGGCCGAGGCGGTGCACGACGGGCCACGGGGGCGCGGCCGGATGCTGGGCGGCATCCAGGACGCGCCGGCGGGGCGGGAGAACGACCTCGGGGCCATCGAGCTCGCCCGATTCGCCGTCGCCGAGCACAACACCAAGGCCGTAAGTCCCAACCCGATCCAAGAACATACCATCTCTGTTCCTTGCGTGTGTTTGATCTGATACGCGTTACCTGATGATCGGCGGTGGTGTCTGTCTGATTTGGGTGGGATGCAGAACGCGCTGCTGGAGTTCGAGAGGCTGGTGAAGGTGAGGGTGCAGGTGGTGGCCGGGTGCATGCACTACTTCACCATCGAGGTCAGCGAAGGCGGCGCCAAGAAGCTGTACGAGGCCAAGGTCTGGGAGAAGGCGTGGGCGAACTTCAAGCAGCTCCAGGAATTCAAGCCGGCCGCCTAGGAATAGGATGCTCTGCATATGTATATGTGATGCAGCAGATGAAGCTTGTGGTTGGAGCCTATCGAACATGTCACTCTCGCTGGCTATAAGTGTTTCATGATGAATAAACCTGCTCTGTACCTGATGCATCGCATATGGGTGTGATTCCCGTGATGGAACCTGCTAATTGAGTTGATGAATCACTAATATGGGTGTGATTCCCCTGAACTTTTTTGCATTTCACCTCCCAAGTAACACATGATTGCTGAGTTAATCACTAAAGCGAGAGAAATACTTCAACGGCTTGAGCTGGCGCTATAGCTCATTAGTTTTAGGGTTAATTAGAGATAAGGGTCGCTTGCTTAGGGGTCAAGTAAACCTCTCTATATAAGGAGAGGAGATGTATCAATCTAATCAAGCAAGAATTAAGACGGAAATCCTTTCCCACTTGCCACTGCCGTGGGCAAGGCCCCCCGGCGGGTCCTCTCGCGCCATCCCTCTAGCAGCACCATAACAATTTGGTATCAGTTTTCCGGGTTCGATCATGTCCAGCCATCCCACCACCACTGGCCCGATGGTCACCACCACCGACGCCCCGCCCAGGCCGGTGCCGGCCACCTCCACCGCGACGCTTCCCGTCGCCCTGGAGGAGATCGCCGGAGCAATCCGCGATCTCACCACTGCTGTCCAGGAGATCCGCCTCTTCCAGGCCGGTCCTTACGGGCCGCCTCCGGCGGCGCTGCTGCCGTGGCAGCCGACGCACCAGGCGGCCTCCGCTGCGATCGCCAGGCCGCTGCAGCCGACGCTGCTGCTGTCGTCGCCGCCACCCGTCGTCGGGCTGCTGCAGTCCCCGCTGCCGCTGTCCACCATCTCCGGGCCGGGCCCTACCTCGGCGCCATGGGTCCCTCTTCTCCAGCAGCCGGCCGCCTTCTTCCCCACCGGGACGCAGCAGCAGCAACAGCAGCAGCTGCCACCGCCACCAACGCCACCGCTGCAGCTGCTGTCCTCATCGACGCTGTCCCTGCCGTTCGGTGAACAGCTGCAGCAGCAGCTGCTGCCGTCGCCACCAACACCGCAGCAGCGGCTGCTGCCGCCACCGACGTCGTCCCTGCCTTTCGGCGGTGTGGGAGCGACCTTGGCCCCGGGCTCTACATCGACACCGCCCCGGATGCCCTTCCACCAGGTCCGTTTCCCTCCGTCGCCGTCACCGCTTCCGGCTTGGATTGCTATCCTCCACGTGTCGGCGGCGGTGAGGCTGCAGGCTGCTGCGCGCAGCCTCCTAGTGCGTCGGCGTGTGCGGGAGATGTGTGATCTGCAGTTGCAGCTCCTCCAAGTTGCGCTTCGTTGCACAACGGACCTCAATCTCGTCCGCTGCGTCGGGGACCTTGGGCGTGCGGTTTCCCCCACGGACGGCGGACATGTTGTTTTCCCCGCAGGCAGCGACCTCAAAGTCTGTGCCATCGACAGTCATCCGGCAGGGAGAAGGCATGGTGTCACCGACAGGAGCGCACCGCGTAGCACCATTGCATTCCGCCCCGGCCACTGCGCGAGCTCCTTTTGTCCCGCTGGTTTCCATGGGATCCAGGTGGTTGTACAGGTGCACGTCCGACGGGCGGATGGTGTCCACTTTATGTCCAGGGGTCAACAATAAAGCGTCCCAGTCCATTTCAGGTTGAGAGTAATAAAACAAGCCGAGATGTAAAAGGCTCGTTTTTAGGTGTTAGGTTTGTGTTGCGTCGAGTCATGATTTGTTTAGGTTGCAGCTCGAGGACGAGTTGCATGTCCAGGTGGGGTGTAGTGTTAGAGTACGTAATGGGCTTGGGCTGGCGCTATAACCCATTAATCTTGGGGTTAATTAGAGATAAGGGTCGTTTGCTTAGGAGTCAAGTAAACCTGTCTATATAAAGAGAGGGGACGTATCAATCTAATCAAGCAGGAATTAAGAAGGAAATCATTTCCCTCTTACCACCGGCCGTGGGCAAGGCCCCCGGCCGGTCCTCTCGCGTCATCCCTCTAGCAGTATCATAACACGTTTAGTGATCAGATTGCTAAGCTTCCTCCCGGCCACATCACAGTCAAGCACATCATGTGTATACCTGATCAGGATTGCGTTTGTGCTGTTGCTTGCTTGAAATCAGTAAACTCATCACATACTGTATCATGTACTAGTGACAGATACTGAACTGAACATCGTTCTGGAGTGTTTGGAAGTACTGGCAGTTAGTTTTTTTAAGAAGGAAAAAAGATTTGCCATTTTCATTGAATAAGAAGTTGTTAAAACAAGTGCCTAGGAAAGCCCTAGATCTTTAATATTTTTTTTAACTCAGACATGAGAGGTGAGATCAATTATATGATGGAGACAGATGGAGGAGCAGAAAGTGAGAGATTGTGGCGTGAAGCACATGTAAGGTGTACAACGAGCCTATTCCCCCCTGATTACATTACAAAAGAATTTTGCACTGGCTATGCTCCACGAGTTTGCCTCATCTTTGATCTTCGCAATGATTATGTGGTTGATGAAGTGTGGTTGCGGAAGACCCTAGCATTCCAATTTGTTTGCCCAAAGGGAAGTGGCAATATGTTGGTGACCAAACCAAGGAAGGATGACATTCCAAATTGGCATAGTGAACTGACACTTGAAAAGGAGACGTGACACCGATTCTTGAACTTGGTTGCATAGGGAGAAATTTCCACAATTTTTCCACACTCCGAATTAAATGGTTCGTTGTCCAAACTTTGTTTTGCAAGATCAACCAAGCAAAAAACTTACATTTTGGAGGAGCCCAAACTTTAGTAAGGAGAGCGTGTAATGTCCTCGAATTGCATTTTGTAGGCCGATGAGGCGGAGTAGATTCCACCATTGGTGATTTTCCAAGTGATGGTATCATTAACTCCGGGGTGGAGATGGGCGGTAGAGACAACTCCCCATAGAGCAACAAATTGTTGGATGTGCTCCACCCCGAAACCGTTTCTTGTATCTACTTGGGCCACACGGAATTTGTTGTCAAGGGCCTTTCTTAACCGTAATTTTTTTACCCTGCGAGCTTGTAGATTTTCGGGGCAACATCTTTAGACCTAATTGTAGAGAGCCAAGGTGAGTGCCCAAATTTAAATTTTCCTCCATCACCGACATTGACAAATTTTGCTGCGTCGAAGTAATCTCTATCTTGCTCATTGCATGGGTTACCAAGGCCAATCCAAGATTTGGACTCATCAGTCCATTCAAGCCATAGCCAATGAAGTCTTAGAGCAGTGACAAAGTTTTCAACATTTAACATTCCTAGATCACCAAGATTTGTCAGATGGAAAATCATGTCTCAATTTACTTTGCATTTCCAACACCTTATCACAACCAGCCCACAAGTAAGCACGGAGGAGAGCGATGATCCTTTTTAGCACTTCCTTTGTAATCTCAAGAGAGTTGATGTGGTAGATGGCTTGTGACGTTAAGACGGATTTGACCAAAACTCTACGCCCAACCGAAGTAAGGTTCTTCCAACTTCATGTACCAATCTTTCCAGCAGTCTTGTCTTCAAGGGGTTGGAAATCTATCCTTCGAAGACGGTGGATGGAGAGGGGAATCCCTAGATATCGCAAAGGGAAGGTTGATCTGATGCTCAGAAAGAACTGAAGAATGTCATCAAGATCAATGTTCTCACATCTAATTGGGGAAACAAAACTCTTTTGGCAATTGGTGTTTAGGCCGGTGACATCTCCAAAAGGACGCAAGCATGGAACCAAGGACTTGAATATCCTCCTTCCTAGACCTGGCAAAAGCATCCGAACCATCGTCATAAAGAGATGTGCAAGTCGTTGGGATTCTTCCCCGAATAGCATGTAGATGCCCTTTGTCAGTGGCTTTCTTAAGAATGAATTTTATCGGGTCTAAAGTCAACACAAAGAGAAGCAGGGATAGAAGGTCTTTTTGCCTCAATCCTCGTCCATACTTGATTGAGTCACAAGGTAGACCACTAAGGTGTTATCTATAATATGAACTGGAGAGGAGGGTCGATATCTAATAACTGCAAATGCACGGGTAGGTGTAGCTAGTTTCGGAAAAAGAGTATCGATCCCACAGAGAGCCTACCGGCTGCTGTCTTAAGAGTTATTTGTTATAAAACACTAAAGCAAACATTCAAGACGCCTTTGATTTCAAGTAGGAAAAGGCGTGAGTAATTGAAAGGTGACTAAACAACAGATAAAGTAAACTACATTAAGTAACAAAGCAAGTAACAACGCACTATTTAAAGATTGAAACTGCAGAGGGCAAAAACATTCTCGAGGAGTGTTGGATTTACCATTAGAATTTAGAGCATCCCCATCGGGAGCCCCGAAATGGCCTTTGGGGGCTGAGGCCCAAAAATCCCCCCCCCCACCGGTCCCCTAGTGCCTGACCTGTGGTTCGGGGGTACAACGGGGGGTGCCGACAACGCGCGACACGCCGATAAAACAACACGGGCCAGTCCTGGTAGCCATACTACGCTTTGCCACTCCCTTCCCGTCGCCTCCAAATCGAACACGTGCTCCACTCCCCCTCCCGTCGCCTCCAAATCGGCGCCGCAACCACTGAAAAATCGACGCGTCATTTGCTCCCCAACTAGCAGACCCGCGCCAACGTCGGTCCCTTGTCGCGTCGTCGAATGTTCGAGAACTCCTGTCGCAGCATCCTATCCACCGCCGGATCGAATCCACCGAAGCCACGACCGGAAGACATGTTGAGCTAGAACGACGGCGAGACCTTCGTCGAGTCGGTGCTTAGCGATGTGAGTAGTCCTTCCCCTCAAACTACCCCTTCTTTGGCTATGCGTTGTAGGATTCGAGTTAGGGTTAGGGTTTCTGCCATAAAAGGTGTTGATCCTCGGTGTTCTGTAGTACCCTGACATGGACATGCTGGATACCATCGCCGATCCGGCATGGACCGGCATTGAATTTGAAAGCCGTTGCGTTTGAAGGGCCGAGCACATAACGCCGGTTCTATGTGTGCTCGAAGAAAAACGTAAGATATGAGCCTATTGTTTTGATTTGTAGTATGAGTATGCATCACTAGCTAGCTAGCTTAAATTCAATTAGAAATTCAAATTTGTAGGAAGACAACTGTGGGTTTGTGGGTTTGGCTGATCCCTAATGGCATTGACCTTTTTGTGGGGCATGTATGAGATTGAAAGAGCAAAAAAAGATGAAAGTGCAAGAAGAATATTTGGTTCTAAAGAATGATGTAAATCACTGGGTTTATACAACTGTGACGCTTACTCTGAAGAAAAACTACGCAAAAATTATGAGAAACAAGGAGGATGCCGAAGTGGAATTGGGCAAATTAAAAGAGAAGAAGAAGATAAGGGAGGATGAAAAGAAAATGAAAGAGGATAAGAAAAAAAATTGGAGTACGCGATGTTTGATCTTGTCAAAGCCGGCCATGCACACAAAGACAAGTTGAAGAAGATCCGTGAAATTTGTGATGAGTGACCGATTTGTTTATTGAGCGCATGCGCTCAAAAAACCATTAGTACTTGTAAAATATTAGTACATCTTGGTCAACATTTATCTTGGCGCATCCTCTCGGTGGTGCAATCCATCTTGGTCTTGGAATTTTTGTTCCTTGCATGCTATGACCTAGATGTTTAGGTGTCAACACCACTTCTACATCCCTAAGAAAGTTCTCCACAAAGTAGTGAGTCGATAGTGGACTCTGAAAAATGTTTTCACGTATTACCTTCCTTCGAGCATGCCGTATATCCTACAGACTCACAAAATAGTGGGTTAGCTCAGCATGGTTGAGGTTTGAACCCAACAACATCTATGACGATGAAGTAGAGGGATGGGTGCACATCAGAAATGGAGGCATTGGTGATGATGACCGCCACCTCTTCCATGGCTTCGTTCATGAAGGTAAAGTCAACTACATCATCCTCTCCCAAGACGAACCTTTTCCTCTTCCTACCAGGATCAAGAAAAGTAACACCAGTAGAAGAACCAGCGGTGGGACCACCACCAGGAGCACTAGTAGTAGTATCAGTATCTGGAGAAGGAACCTGACCATAGTCATCTTCGATGATGACGGCCTCAGAATCATGAGTGTCTACGTACTTAGGGCAATGTGTTCCCAAAGGCTCACTAGATCCCATGGCATACCTACTGGTGGAAAGGCCAAAGGACAAGATTTGCTGCATATGGATGTAGTTGGCAATTGGCTCGTTCAGGTACTCGGTGTCCTTGGGTATTCCTAAGGAAGGGGAATTACGTTGGTGAGTTCTAGAAGGTTAGAAGATTGGGAAATTGTGATAGGTTATGAACAAGTGACAATTGTTAGTACCGAGACATGGCCTTTTTAGTGCTCGTCCTCAAGGATAATGTTATGAGTGTCATCATTCTAGCCAGCACCACTTAGGTTTCCTAGCTTGGAGAAATGGATCCACTTGGCTCTCTTCTTACACATGTGGTTGGTACACCTGTTGTGAGTGTTGGATATGCGCCCTAGAGGAAAATAAATAAATATGCTTTATTGTAATATATGTAATGTTCATAATAAATTTTATGCCATGCTATAACTGTATTAAGCGAAAACATTAGTACACATGTGGTATCTAAATAAATCCATGTCCCTAAGGTTTTCTAATCATGGGCATTTATGTCATTTGATAATGGAGTCATGTCATTAATTGAATGATGTGATGGACACACACAACTAAAGTACTGCAATGTGATATAGTCACAAAGTTCAACATTGCTATACTAGGAACTGTGTAACCTAATCCTTAGAACGTGAGACCATATCTAATCAATATCACTGGAGGCTGCCTTGATAGCATCAACCGCCACTCCGTAACAGGGTGATCATAAAAGTGTTGCTCAGGTATTCCTAAGGGATGGGTTGAGGCGTATGTTTCAAGATCGGGATTTTTCCATCCGCTGACGGATAGATACTGTGGGCCCACTCAGTGATATTACATGTACGAAGCTTGCAAGAGTGTGACTAGGTCACGGGAATGTGATATCACGAGAACGAGTAAAAAAATTTGTCGGTAACAAGATTGAACTAGGTATAAGAGATACCAAAGATCATATCTCGAACAAACTATGTATCGTGAGACAAAGGGAATAGGACTCAACTTTAAGGTTCAAGCGATAAGATTTTCCGTGGAAATCTTAGGGGCCATCATGGGTTTCTAGATCCCGTTGTTGATCATTGATCGGAGAGGTGTCTCAATCAAGTTTGCACATTCCTGAACCCGTAGGATGGCATGCTGAAGGGTATATGATGCTTAGAGATTTATTTGGGATCATCAGATTAAATAAGAGAGAACTCCAGAATTGTTCCGGGGAGTTATCAGAATAAGTTCCGGAGCCGATGAATTGTTCAAATACTTAATTAATATGTTTTAGTATTTAATTAATCGAATTAAATATTAAAATTGGATTTTATATAGGGCTATCCCTAATGGGCCACCATGTGGCAGCCCGCTAGGGGGGCGCCACATGCACCAAAGGGAGGAGGTAGCTGGCAGGCCATGGTGGGCTGCCACCCGCAAACCCTAGGGGGTGCGACACATGAGGTGGAGGCTCCACCTCCCCTTCCCCCACACCTATATAAAGGAAGGGAGCATCCTCTCCCCGTAATCCCTTAGCTCATTTGCCTCTCTCTCCCCCTCACGTGTAGTTCCCGAGTTTTGGAACGTGCATACGGAGTGAGAGATCTCCACCAAACGCATGCAATCGTGATGCTGGAACTTTGGTCCGAGTATTCTTCCGCTGCTTCGCTGGACTGGAGCTCGGGGGACGTCATCTACACCGTTCGCGTGTAGAACTATAGAGGTGCTGCTAGTTGGAGCACTTCACCGCCTGTATGTCTGCTCCACCTTGAGATTGGAGTCACCATTCATCTTCATCAACAACGCTCATTCGTAACATAATGCTTCCGATCGTCAAGGGTATGAATATTGAATCCCTCTGTTACTTTACATTTTCATAGAATAGATCTTGGCTATGTTATTCTGTCGGTAGGAAAAAATTGTTTTGTGCTACGGAACCCAACAATGAGGGCACCTTCGATCCATAGTTTTTGAACACCTTCTTCACTACATTGTTCAACTGCACCTCCTTGAACCCCTTTTATGTCCTAGCGCCTCTCTTGATGATGTCACACATCTTGTTGAGGACGAAGGTGGACATGAATGGATGCCACTTCATTGTTTCCTTCACCCCCTTCAAACCCCTTGTGATGTGGGCTTTACCTGCCTTGATCACTTCCTTCCTAGCAAGCATGGAAGCAACCAGTTTCTCATCATGGTCCACTACAACAGAGCGCATGCCATGCGTCGACATGATCTCTGCATCATGTGTATACGTGAGCATCGGCACCAGGTTGTCCTGGGTCTCGTGAACAAAGGAGGGACCACCACAGGTATCGAGTAGGGCCTGGGTGAAGGCATCATGTAACAAACACCTTTTTATGGTGCATATATGGTGAAAAAGCACTTGCTAATGCTACTGCTGAACTTATTTGGGTACAAGCTTTATTGTTGAATCCACATATCGTATGGTGTGATAATGGTGGAGCAATATATCTCTCTTCCAATCAAATTTCCCATCCTCGAACAAAAACTATTGGGTGGATTTTCATTCGGGAGAGGGTTGGTCAGAAGTTGCTTTAGATTAAGTTCCTATCATCCAAGGATTAGTTATTTGAAATATTTATCAAACCATTTCCACTAGCATTACCCCTAGCTTGTATGTGTAATTTCAACCTTCATGGCTCAGCTGAGATTGAGGGAGGGAGATAACATACTTAGTATACATAGATATAGACTCATACCCATATCGACATGGATCTATTTCAATATATATATAACCTATCGTATATCCCATGTATAACTTTTCTTTATATAGTACAACACGTTGGCCTAAGGGTGTTGTGCGATTCTCTCGAAAACCCTAATACTCCACCAAGGTTTTCAACACCCATATAGTGTCATTGTGAAGGTAATCACAATCTCATATAGATACCTTTGTGACTAAGGATGATTTCACTATTTTTATGATCAAATATAATATTCTGAACTTGACTATCGACCATTCTGATAGAGAGAGTAATTTACTTTTTTCATAAAGTTTAATGTAAGTTAATATTTTGAATTCTGAATGGATTGTAAATATTAATATGTTATTTATTAAAATCAAACGTAGCTATTAATGTTTGAAATCGAAATCGGCCGTTGCACCAACGATTAATTTTGGTAATTTATTAGTATGCAAAGTATTTGATGAACTAACAGCTGGCTCATCGTAAATGTAGTAGTATATCAAAATCAAATATTACATTTATTTGGTCATAAATTGAGCCGCTCGCCCGTTACAATGTGGCGTTAATCTCGGTACTGGCAGTCAGGTGGGTGGGTCTGAATCGGGCTACCGCATTTTGCTCAAATCGAGGATAAAAAAGCTTTTTTAAAACCCAATATATTGTATTCTACTTCCAAAAGTAGGTGCTATAGTTTATGTATCTGTTGATTTTAAGAATAATTCAACTTAGATTTTGTTACCACCAGAATTTAGCCAAGTCTGGAGATGGGCCGTGATTAAATGGGCTTAGAAGATATACATAGAAAATATTCCCGAATCGGCCTTGTACAAGAAGTTTGGGCAAGGTTGCCCGTGTATCTGTAAATATAGTAGGATACGTGTCGGTTAGAATTAAGAGATAGAGTTTAGCTCGTACACGGTTGGGTTTATTCCCAAGTTAGAGAGTCTACGGACTATAAATATGTATCTAGGATTATTGAGAAAGGAGGACAATCACGTTCACAACAAATCAATCTAGGCGCATCGCCACCCCTTGTTTCAAGGGTTTCTCCCGGGTAAGCAACATGCTGCCTAGATTGCATCTTGCGATCTAGGCGATATCGCTTTATTCGTTTTTGGTGTTGCTCGCGCTGAAGCCTTTTTGATGGCGAGCAACACCCTTATCTTAGGTGTTTTGGGGTTGATCACAATGCTTTCACGATGCACTCGTTTAGCTACGCTTCCCCTCGATATCTAGCTGCCCTTACACCTATTTTAGGTGTAAGGGCATGATGGCGTGTATTTCACACGTTCGTTGGGCAACCCCAAGAGGAAGGTATGATGCGCACAGCAGCAAGTTTTCCCTCAGAAAGAAACCAAGGTTTATCGAACCAGGAGGAGCCAAGAAGCACGTTGAAGGTTGATGGCGGCGGGATGTAGTGCGGCGCAACACCGGAGATTCCGGCGCCAACGTGGAACCCGCACAACACAACCAAAGTACTTTGCCCCAACGAAACAGATGAGGTTGTCAATCTCACCGGCTTGCCGTAACAAAGGATTAACCGTATTGTGTGGAAGATGATTGTTTGCGAGAGAAAACAAGTAAAAACAAGTATTGCAAGTAGATTGTATTTCAAGTAAAGAGAATTGGACCGGGGTCCACAGCTCACTAGAGGTGTCTCTCCCATAAGACGAACAAGCATGTTGGGTGAACAAATTACAGTTGGGCAATTGACAAATAAAGAGAGCATGACAATGCACATACATATCATGATGAGTATAGTGAGATTTAATTGGGCATTACGACAAAGTACATAGACCGCCATCCAACCGCATCTATGCCTAAAAAGTCCACCTTCGAGGTTATCATCCGAACCCCTCCGGTATTAAGTTGCAAAGCAACAGACAATTGCATTAAGTATGGTGCGTAATGTAATCAACAACTACATCCTTAGACATAGCATCAATGTTTTATCCCTAGTGGCAACAACGACAACACAACCTTAGAACTTTCGTCACTCGTCCCGGTGTCAATGCGGGCATGAACCCACTATCGAGCATAAGTACTCCCTCTTGGAGTTAAAAGCATCTACTTGGCCAGAGCATCTACTAATAACGGAGAGCATGCAAGATCATAAACAACACATAAGCATAACTTTGATAATCAACATAACAAGTATTCTCTATTCATCGGATCCCAACAAACGCAACATATAGAATTACGGATAGATGATCTTGATCATGTTAGGCAGCTCACAAGATCCGACAATGATAGCACAATGGGGAGAAGACAACCATCTAGCTACTGCTATGGACCCATAGTCCAGGGGTAGACTACTCACTCATCACTCCGGAGGCGACCATGGCGGTGTAGAGTCCTCCGGGAGATGATTCCCCTCTCCGGCAGGGTGCCGGAGGCGATCTCCAGGATCCCCCGAGATGGGATCGGCGGCGACGGCGTCTCGGCAATGTTTTCCGTATCGTGGCTCTCGGTATCGGGGGTTTCGTCACGGAGGCTTTAAGTAGGCGGAAGGGCAAGTCGAGAGGCGGCACGGGGGCCCAAACCACGGGCCGGCGCGGCCGGGGGTGGGGCCACGCCGCCCTAGGGTTTGGCCACCCCGTGGCCCCTCTTCGTCTCGTCTTCGGTCTTCCGGAAGCTTCATGAGAAAATAGGCCTCCGGGCTTTTATTTCGTCCAATTCCGAGAATATTTCTTTACTAGGATTTCTGAAACCAAAAACAGCGAGAAAACATCAACCGGCACTTCGGCATCTTGTTAATAGGTTAGCTCCAGAAAATGCACGAATATGATATAAAGTGTGCATAAAACATGTAGATAACATCAATAATGTGGCATGGAACACAAGAAATTATCGATACGTTGGAGACGTATCAGCATCCCCAAGCTTAGTTCTGCTCGTCCCGAGCAGGTAAAACGATAACAAAGATAATTTCTGGAGTGACATGCCATCATAAACTTGATCATACTATTTGTAAAGCATATGAAGTGAATGCAGCGATCAAAACAATGTGTATGACATGAGTAAACAAGTGAATCATAAAGCAAAGACTTTTCATGAATAGCACTTCAAGACAAGCATCAATAAGTCTTGCATAAGAGTTAACTCATAAAGCAATAATTCAAAGTAAAGGTATTGAAGCAACACAAAAGAAGATTAAGTTTCAGCGGTTGCTTTCAACTTGTAACATATATATCTCATGGATATTGTCAACATAGAGTAATATAATAAGTGCAATAAGCAAGTATGTAGGAATCAATGCACAGTTCACACAAGTGTTTGCTTCTTGAGGTGGAGAGAAATAGGTGAACTGACTCAACATTGAAAGTAAAAGAATGGTCCTCATAGAGGAAAAGCATCGATTGCTATATTTGTGCTAGAGCTTTGATTTTGAAAACATGAAACAATTTTGTCAACGGTAGTAATAAAGCATATGCATCATGTAAATTATATCTTATAAGTTGCAAGCCTCATGCATAGTGTACTAATAGTGCTCGCACCTTGTCCTAATTAGCTTGGACTACCTGGATTATCACCGCAATACATATGCTTTAACCAAGTTTCACAAAGGGGTACCTCTATGCCGCCTCGTACAAAGGTCTAAGGAGAAAGCTCGCATTTGGATTTCTCGCTTTTGATTATTCTCAACTTAGACATCCATACCGGGACAACATAGACAACAGATAATGGACTCCTCTTTTAATGCTTTAAGCATTTGACAACAATTAATTCTTTTCTCATTAGAGATGTGAGGATGTTTGTCCAAAACTGAAACTTCCACCATGAATCATGGCTTTAGTTAGCGGCCCAATGTTCTTCTCTCACAATATGCATGCTCAAACCATTCAACTCAGTGTAGATCGCCCTTACTTCAGACAAGACGAACATGCATAGCAACTCACATGAAATTCAACAACGAGTTGATGGCGTTCCCCAGTAAACATGGTTATCGCACAACAAGCAACTTAATAAGAGATAAAGTGCATAATTACATATTCAATACTACAATAGTTTTTAAGCTATTTGTCCCATGAGCTATATATTGCAAAGGTGAATGATGGAATTTTAAAGGTAGCACTCAAGCAATTTACTTTGGAATGGCGGGAAAATACCATGTAGTATAGGTAGGTATGGTGGACACAAATGGCATAGTGGTTGGCTCAAGTATTTTGGATGCATGAGAAGTATTCCCTCTCGATACAAGGTTTAGGCTAGCAAGGCTTATTTGAAACAAACACAAGGATGAACCGGTGCAGCAAAACTCACATAAAAGACATATTGAAAGCATTATAAGACTCTACACCGTCTTCCTTGTTGTTCAAACTCAATACTAGAAATTATCTAGACCTTAGAGAAACCAAATATGCAAACCAAATTTTAGCATGCTCTATGTATTTCTTCATTAATAGGTGCCAAGCATATGATGCAAGAGCTTAAACATGAGCACAACAATTGCCAAGTATCACATTACCCAAGACATTTATAGCAATTACTACATGTATCATTTTCCAATTCCAACCATATAACAATTTAACGAAGGAGAAACTTCGCCATGAATACTATGAGTAGAAACCAAGGACATATTTGTCCATATGCTACAGCGGAGCGTGTATCTCTCCCATAAAGTGAATGCTAGGATCCATTTTATTCAAACAAAACAAAAACAAAAACAAACCGACGCTCCAAGAAAAAGCACATAAGATGTGGCCGAATAAAAATGTAGTTTCAGGGGAGGAACCTGATAATTTGTCGATGAAGAAGGGGATGCCTTGGGCATCCCCAAGCTTAGACGCTTGAGTCTTCTTGATATATGCAGGGGTGAACCACCGGGTGCATCCCCAAGTTTAGAGCTTTCACTCTCCTTGATCATGTTGCATCATACTCCTCTCTTGATCCTTGAAAACTTCCTCCACACCAAACTCGAAACAACTCATTAGAGGGTTAGTGCACAATATAAATTGACATATTCAGAGGTGACACAATCATTCTTAATACTTCTGGACATTGCATAATGCTACTGGACATTAGTGGATCAAAGAAATTCATCCAACATAGCGAAAGAGGCAATGCGAAATAAAAGGCAGAATCTGTCAAAACAGAACAGTTCGTATTGACGAATTTTAAAATGGCACCAGACTTGCTCAAATCAAAATGCTCAAATTGAATGAAAGTTGCGTACATATCTGAGGATCATGCACGTAAATTGGCATAATTTTCTGAGCTTCCTGCAGGGCAGTGGGCTCAGATTCGTGACAGCAAAGAAATCTGGAACTGCGCAGTAATCCAAATCTAGTACTTACTTTTCTATCAACGGCTTAACTTGGCACAACAAAACATAAAACTAAGATAAGGAGAGGTTGCTACAGTAGTAAACAACTTCCAAGACACAAATATAAAATAAAGTACTGTAGCAAAACAAACACATGGGTTATCTCCCAAGAAGTTCTTTCTTTTTAGCCATTAAGATGGGCTCAGCAGTTTTAATGATGCACTCGCAAGAAATAGTATTTGAAGCAAAAGAGAGCATCAAGAGGCAAATTCAAAACACATTTAAATCTAACATGCTTCCTATGCATAGGAATCTTGTAAATAAACAAGTTCATGAAGAGCAAAGTAACAAGCATAGGAAGATAAAACAAGTATAGCTTCAAAAATTTCAGCACATAGAGAGGTGTTTTAGTAACATGAAAATTTTTACAACCATATTTTCCTCTCTCATAATAACTTTCAGTAGCATCATGAGCAAACTCAACAATATAACTATCACATAAAGCATTCTTATCATGAGTCTCATGCATAAAATAATTACTACTCCCAACATAAGCATAGTCATTCTTATTAATTGTAGTGGGAGCAAATTCAACAAAGTAGCTATTATTATTATTCTCATCATCAAATATAGGAAGCATAGTATCATCAAAGAAAATTTTCTCCTCAATGCTTGGGGGACTAAAAATATCATGCTCATCAAAGCCAGCTTCCCCAAGCTTAGAATTTTCTATATCATTAGCAACAATGGTATTCAAAGTGTTCATGCTAATATGTTCCATGGGTTTTTTAATTTTCGCATCAGACCATCCATGTCTTAAATCAGGAAATAGAATAAGAAGCTCATTGTTGTCCATTATGCCAAACTAGTGTAATCACACAACTTAGTATTCTCAACAATACCCATTTAGCAGTAGTAAATAAAGCAAACTAGATAAAGTAAATGCAAGTAAACTAATTTTTTGTGTTTTCGATATAGCAAACAAGATAGCAAATAAAGTAAAACTAGCAACTAATTTTTTTTTGTATTTTGATTTAGTGCAGCAAACAAAGTAGTAAATAAAATAAAGCAAGACAAAAACAAAGTAAAGAGATTGAGAAGTGGAGACTCCCCTTGCAGCGTGTCTTGATCTCCCGGCAACGGCGCCGGAAAAAGAGCTTGATGGCGTGTATTTCACACGTTCGTTGGGCAACCCCAAGAGGAAGGTATGATGCGCACAGCAGCAAGTTTTCCCTCGAAAGAAACCAAGGTTTATCGAACCAGGAGGAGCCAAGAAGCACGTTGAAGGTTGATGGCGGCGGGATGTAGTGCGGCGCAACACCGGAGATTCCGGCGCCAACGTGGAACCTGCACAACACAACCAAAGTACTTTGCCCCAACGAAACAGGTGAGGTTGTCAATCTCACCGGCTTGCTGTAACAAAGGATTAACCGTATTGTGTGGAAGATGATTGTTTGCGAGAGAAAACAGTAAAAACAAGTATTGCAGTAGATTGTATTTCAGTAAAGAGAATTGGACCGGGGTCCACAGTTCACTAGAGGTGTCTCTCCCATAAGACGAACAAGCATGTTGGGTGAACAAATTACAGCTTGGGCAATTGACAAATAAAGAGAGCATGACAATGCACATACATATCATGATGAGTATAGTGAGATTTAATTGGGCATTACGACAAAGTACATAGACCGCCATCCAACCGCATCTATGCCTAAAAAGTCCACCTTCAGAGTTATCATCCGAACCCCTCCAAGTATTAAGTTGCAAAGCAACGGACAATTGCATTAAGTATGGTGCGTAATGTAATCAACAACTACATCCTTAGACATAGCATCAATGTTTTATCCCTAGTGGCAACAAGCACAACACAACCTTAGAACTTTCGTCACTCGTCCCAGTGTGTCAATGCAGGCATGAACCCACTATCGAGCATAAGTACTCCCTCTTGGAGTTAAAAGCATCTACTTGGCCGAGCATCTACTAATAACGGAGAGCATGCAAGATCATAAACAACACATAAGCATAACTTTGATAATCAACATAACAAGTATTCTCTATTCATCGGATCCCAACAAACGCAACATATAGAATTACAGATAGATGATCTTGATCATGTTAGGCAGCTCACAAGATCCGACAATGATAGCACAATGGGGAGAAGACAACCATCTAGCTACTGCTATGGACCCATAGTCCAGGGGTAGACTACTCACTCATCACTCCGGAGGCGACCATGGCGGTGTAGAGTCCTCCGGGAGATGATTCCCCTCTCCGGCAGGGTGCCGGAGGCGATCTCCAGGATCCCCCGAGATGGGATCGGCGGCGACGGCGTCTCGGTAATGTTTTCCGTATCGTGGCTCTCGGTACTGGGGGTTTCGTCACGGAGGCTTTAAGTAGGCGGAAGGGCAAGTCGAGAGGCGGCACGTGGGGCCCAAACCACAGGCCGGCGCGGCCAGGGGTGGGGCCGCGCCGCCCTAGGGTTTGGCCACCCCGTGGCCCCTCTTCGTCTCGTCTTCGGTCTTCTGGAAGCTTCGTGAGAAAATAGGCCTCTGGGCTTTTATTTCGTCCAATTCCGAGAATATTTCTTTACTAGGATTTCTGAAACCAAAAACAGCAGAAAACAAGAATCGGCACTTCGGCATCTTGTTAATAGGTTAGCTC
>NC_061511.1:75454893-75532834 GCF_022539505.1 Lolium rigidum | reverse complement strand
CCCACTTGTAGGACACGGGGCTTGCCCCCCCCCCGAGTCCATTCCAGCCACCGCTACCTCTTGATCTCCCTGCGAGCCTTCATCTTCATCCGCCTCAACCAGGACCACCGCATGCTTGAATTTATCCTGGTATACCTCTCGGGTGGCGCCGTTCATATAATGACGCAGCTTCCGCACCATGTGCGCCGGTGAAGGGTAGTACCGCTTGGGAGGCCACATCCTTGATCGGTGATGCGAGACCCACCACCGCCAACTCGACTCGCTTCTTTTTCGGTCACACGAGCCGAATAGCATCGGTTCCTAACGGTCCCGAAGCGCTGGATGTATTCGACACTCGTTTCTCCGCGCTTCGTCGTACTTGTGCTAGATCGGCAATGCCGGCCTCGAAGCCTGCGAGTGATACTCGCATGTGGCACTGCTCCTCCAACTGCTTCCAAGTCCGGATTGAGTCCGGTGGCAGCGATGTGTACCACCCGAAAGCCGATCCCGTGAGGGACTCGTGCGAAGAACCTCACACGCAGCTCATCCGATGCTGAGATCGTGCTCCACTGTGCCAAATATCGGCTCACATGCTCGATTGAGCTGGAACCATCCGATCCACTAAATTTGGAGAATTCGGGGAGCCGATATTTGGGTGGTAGTGGGATCAACTCGTACTCTTTGGGGTACGGCTTGGAATAGCCGATTGCCCTCCTTTTCGGCACCATGCCGAACTGGTCTCTCAAGATTGTACTCGATCCGATCCGCGGTGCTGGCTGCAGAGTCGAACTGCGAAGATTCGCCGGAGTGGCATATTTAGCTAGCCACGCTTGCTTCTCAAGCTCTTAGCCAACCGCAGGAGTTGGGCTGCGGAGGTTTATCGGAGTGGCATACTTAGCTAGCCACGTCCGCTTCTCAAGATCTGTTCCCGAAGTTCCTCTCGCTGTTCCGGAAGTCCCCGCTCGTTGCGGCCTGGTTCGTGGAGTGCCCGATTCACTGCAGCCTGGCACGTATGTGCACGTGTACCCGTGAGGGATCTCCTTAGGCGCCTCATGCAAGAACCGGTAATCACTAGGGTCACCACCGATCTTGTAGACGGACGTATGCCGGTGAACTCGGCACTTACGGTGCCGCCAACGCGAATGGCAGCGGTGGTCGGGACTCGGAGTGGCATCTCTCCTTGGTGAGTCCCTAGAGCTGGTCCTGACGGAGAGTACTGATGCCTCATGATTTCCTGGATCACCCGAAGAGCGACACGCTCCAAAGTGTTCACCAGGCTCTCAGAATGGCGGTGCAGCGAATGAGCTGCCATGAAATTAATCTCCTCGACGCGGAGACCCGGTGCGTTCTTCTCGACGGGGCGGACAGGTCCACTCCATCGACGCGCTTCAGTGAGAACCCTTTCCACCTGATGCGGTGTGAGCGGGTTCTCTGGAAAGAGCCGATGAGGTCGGCTTCGAGGATCGCTTTGACCTCGTCATACTTCTTCTTGAGCTCCTCGGTCAGATCCTCGTACGTGACTGGAGTACCTTCCGCCATCTCAGATGTAGATGGCGATGCGGTTGATGTCGAAGACTGTCCCACCGGGCGTGCCAGAATGTGTTGCGGTCAGAAACCCACCGGCGAGCAGCGACGGCAACACGAGTAGAGCCGGGAGGCTCCCAGGATCGCGGCTGGCCCCGGTCCCTCGAGCGACGGCCCGCAAAGACTCGCAGCGCACGTCCGATGCTGGTGCAAGGGCGTGCCACCTAACCTATACCTGGTCGGGAAGGTGATGGATTTGCCTCGCTTAGTTTCTCGCATGGCATACACGTAAACATTAAATACGAGCCTCGATCGGCTCTCAGGTTGTCCTGTGGATCGGCTCAAAGAGCCGATCCACCCATGATTCGTACGAGGTGTACGATCATATGGTGGTCCTGCTTGATCGATATAAAGCTAAAACGACCTACGACGATTTAGGGCACATAATCGGAACATCCTACGCGTGATTGAGCCTGGAGGCCACGCACGGTGATCATAAACCGACCCTAGACAAGGCCTAAAAACCAACATGAAGTTGATCCCCGGAACATCCTGTCTAGGGCTAGCAAACTACACCCTCACGTGCCACTTGGATCCTTCAACCCGTTTGTAAGGCCTAACTATGCAGATATTAAACTAATCCTTGAAGAACAAGGAGCAATCATAACGGATCGGATCTACTAAATAATGATCAAGCGAGGTGCCGCCCTTACACCTAAGATAGGTGTAAGGGCGGCTAGACGTCTAAGGGTTGCACGGACGAAAGCATATGATACGATGAAACAATGCTAACCCTAACACGTCTATGATAACCACGTTGCTCGCCATCAACAAAGGCTTCAGAGACGAGCAACGCATGAACAACGAATAAACGTGTACGCCTAGATCGCAAGATGCGATCTAGGCGAGCATGATGCTTACCCGGAAGAAACCCTCGAGACAAGGGAGTTGGCGATGCGCCTAGATTGGTTTGTGGTGAACGTGATTGTTGTTTATTTCAGTAACCCTAGATACATATTTATAGTCC
This sequence comes from Lolium rigidum, assembly GCF_022539505.1. NCBI lineage: Eukaryota > Viridiplantae > Streptophyta > Magnoliopsida > Poales > Poaceae > Lolium > Lolium rigidum. The sequence goes on along the minus strand of NC_061511.1, from coordinate 75,530,304 downwards.
GTAGACTTTCTAACGTGGGAATAATCCCAACCGTGCACGAGCCAAATTCTATCTAACCGACACGTATCCTACTATATTTACAGATACACGGGCAAACTAGCCCAAACTTTGTATACCAGGCCGATTCATGTATTCCTTCCATGTATATTCTTCAAGCCCATCTTTAATCGCGGCCCACCTCTGATCCGGTCAAATTCTGGTGATAACAGCTATATAAAAGCCAAGAGAGGTCTTGTCGAACGTCAGAACAACAGTACGTAGAACCACCACAACTTAGAGCACAAATCCTAGAATCCTTGCCTCCCGACGAGTAGCAACTTATCGACTACCCCATTGTAACCCGACATATTCGATAAATCAAGATCAGACAAGCAGGAAGTAATGGTTTTACCTCGTCGAGGGCCCCGAACCTGGGTATATCTCTCTCCCCGTTTGTTTGGTATCCGAAGTCTCGTGCTAGCCTGCAGGATTCCGTCAACCCTAAGCCACTCATGGTGGGCATTGCCGAGGAGCTCCCTCGACAGGGTGGCCCAAGTGGGGGTGCGTCACATGAGATGGAAGCTCCACCTCCCCTTCCCCCACGCCTATATAAAGGAAGGGTAGCCTCCTCTCCCCGTCATCCCTTGGCTCATTTGCCTCTCTCCCTCTCTCTCCCCCTCACTTGTAGTTCCCGAGTTTTGGAACGTGCATACAGGGTGAGATATCTCCACCAAATCCACGCAGTTGTGATGCGGGAACTGCGGTCCGAGTCTTCTTCCGCTACTTCGCTAGACCGGAGCCCGGGGGACGTCGTCTACACCGTCCGCGTGTAGAACTATAGAGGTGCTGCCAGTTGGAGCACTTTACTGCATGTATGTCTACTCGACCTTGAGGTCGGAGTCACCATACATCTTCATCAACAACGTTCATTCAAAACGTAACGTTTTCGGTCTTCAAGGGTATGAATACGGAATCCCTCTGTTACTTTAAATCTAAATCTGCATAGAATAGATCTTGGCTATGTTATTCTGCCGGTAGGAAAAAAATCTGTTTTCTGCTACGGAACCCAACAATGAGGGCACCTTCGAGCCATAGTATTCGAACACCTTCTTCACTACATTGTTTAACTGCACCTCCTTGAACCCCTTTTATGTCCTAGCGCCTCTCTTGATGATGTCACACATCTTCTTGAGGACGAAGGTGGACATGAATGAATGCCACTATATCGTGTCCTTCACCCCCATCAAACCCCTTGTGACGTGGATTTACCTGCCTTGATCACTTCCTTCCTAGCAAGCATGGCAACAACCTGTTTGTCATCCTGGTCCACTACAACAGAGCGCATGCCATGCGCCGACATGATCTCTGCATCATGTGTATACGTGAGCATCAACACCGGGTCGTCCCAGGTCTCGTGAACAAAGGAGGGAACATCACTGGTATCGAGTCGGGCATGGGTGAAGGCATCGTGGGTATAGACATGTAACAAACACCTTTTTGTGGTGCATACATGGTGAAAAAGCACTTGCTAATGCTACTGCCGACCTTATTTGGGAAAAAGCTCTTGTTGTTGAACTTGGAGTTTCTCATAGTCATCCACATATTGTATGGTGTGATAATACTGGAGCAACATATCTCTCTTCCAATCGAATTTCCCATCCTCAAACAAAAACTATTGAGGTGGATTTTCATTTTATTCGAGAGAGGGTTGGTCGGAAGTTGCTTCAGATTATGTTCCTATCATCCAAGGATCAGTTAGGTGACATATTTACCAAACCATTTCCACTAGCATTACCCGTAGCTTGTATGTGTAATTTCAACCTTCATGGCTCGGCTGAGATTGAGGGAGGGAGATAACATACTTAGTATACATAGATATAGACTCGTACCCATATTAACATGGATCTATTTCAATCTATATAACCTATGGTATATCCCATGTATAACTTTTCTTTATATAGTACAACACGTCGGCCTAAGGGTGTTGTGCGATTCTCTCGAAAACCCTAATACTCTACCAAGGTTTTCAACACCCATATAGTGTCATTGTGAAGGTAATCACAGTCTCATATAGATACCTTTGTGACTAAGGGTAATTTCACTATTTTTATGATCAAATATAATATTCTGAACTCGACTATCGACCATTCTGATAGAGGGAGTAATTTTACTTATTTTCATAAAGTTTAATGTAAATTAATATTTTGAATTTGGAATGGATTGTAAATATTAATATGTTATTTATTAAAATCAAACGTAGCTATTAATATTTGAAATCAGAATCGACCGTTGTGCCAATGATTAATTTTGGTAATTTATTAGTATGCAAAGTATTTGATGAATTCGCAGCTGGCACGTCGTAAATGTAGTAGTATATCAAAATCAAATATTACATTTATTTGGTCATAAATTGAGCCGCTCGCCCATTACAATGTGGCGTTAACCTCGGTACTGGCAGCCTGGTGGGTGGGTCTGGATCGGGCTACCGCATTTTGCTCAAAATCAAGGATAAAAAACTTTTTTTAAACCCAATATATTGTATTCTACTTCCAAAAGTAGGTGCTATAGTTTTTGTATCTGTTGATTTTAAGAAATATTCAACTTAGATTTACCAACACAAAATGACATTTTTTTTAGATATACACAAAATTTACATATATTGCTGGATTCAGCAAAGCCCACAACGAGGCCCGGTCCGGCACAGGATATGCCTACTGTTTTCCGGCGGTGCAATCCGCGACACGTTACCTATTCCTCCAGGTGTACACTCGCACGTCACTCTCCCCTCGGAGCCTATAAACCCTGCGAGCAGCGACAGCGAGCACACACAGACACAGCTCAGCCTTCACGCTCCCCTCGCGTTAGCCAGTTCCACGACCTCGTTCGAGTTCGCCTTCGACTGGCAGCAGGAGATGGACCCCGCCGCCACCGCCTCCCTGTCCGGCGCGCTGCCGCTCCCGTCCGACCAGGGCGCCGCCGCGTCGTACTGCGTCGACCCGTCCATGGACGCTTCCGTCCTGCCCGCTGTCCCGCCCTCCGTCGCTGAAGCGGAAGCCGCAAGGAGAGGCCATGAGGAAGAGGAGAACGCCGCCATCCGGCTGGTGCACCTCCTCGTCACATGCGCCAACGACATCCAGGCGGGCGACTACGCGGCGGCCACGGGTAACCTGGCCGAGGCGCGCTTGGCGCTCGGGACGACGGTCTCGACGGCCACCGGGATCGGCCGCGTCACCAGCCACTTCGCTGCCGCGCTGGGCCAGCGTCTCTCACGGGCGTCCCCGAGCGACTCCAGCGCCGCGCCCGACGCCGCCTCGTCGGCGGAGCACGCCGGTGAGCTGTACCGCCAGTTCTACGAGGCGGGGCCCTACCTCAAGTTCGCGCACTTCACGGCTAACCAGGCCATCCTCGAGGCGTTTGAAGGCTGCGACCGCGTGCACGTCCTGGACTGCGCGATCATGCAGGGTGCGCAGTGGCCGGCGCTCATCCAGAGCCTCTCCCTCCGCCCCGGCGGCCCGCCAGCCCTCCGGATCACCGGCATCGGCCCTCCTCCCGCCGCAGACGGATCACGCGACGAGCTCAACGAGGTGGGCGTCCGGCTCACCGAGTTCGCGCGCGCCGTGAACGTACCCTTCTCCTTCTGCGGTGTCAGGGGCGACACCATTGACCCGATCCAGGCTTGGATGTTCAAGCTCGTCCCCGGCGAGGCGCTGGCCGTGAACTCCATCTGCCAGCTCCACCGCCTGCTGGTGGACAACGTGGACCCGAATTCTGTGGCCGCCTTATTCCCGGAGCCCATCCACACCGTCCTCTGCTGGATTACCTCCATGCAGCCCAAGGTGTTCACGGTCTTCGAGCAGGAGGCGGACCACAACAATCCGGCGCTGGTGGAGCGGTTCACCAACGCGCTCTTCTACTACGGCGCCTTGTTCGACTCCATGGAGGCGGTGTCCGCTCACCGCCGCACCAACACCACCGGTGGCCTCGGAGGGGAGGCGTACCTGCAGCGGGAGATCTTCGACATCGTGTGCGGCGAGGGCAGCGGCCGTGTGGAGCGCCACGAGCCGCTCAACGTCTGGCACGGCCGGCTCTGGCGTGCCGGGCTTGCCCAGACGCCCCTCGGGCCGAGCGCGATCCGGCGGGCTGCGGGGCTGCTCCGTTCGTTGTGCGGAGCCGGGTACCGCGTGCAGGAGCGCGGCGACTTCCTCACGCTCGCGTGGCACGACCGTCCTCTGTTCACGGCGTCCGTATGGCACGCACCGCCGACGAACAATGTGATAACCCGCCTTTTCGAGCTATTAATGGGTGAGCCTGAAGCTCAGCCGACTGAGGGTGAGACTGGAGCTCAGGCGACTGAGATTTAGTTCACCAGATGTCAGGTTTTGCGGTCAATTTCTTGCAGGCAATGCACCAATAATCCTACACTTACCGATTCTTCATGGGCTGCGCGGGCAATGTTCTCGTTCACTTTCCATAGGCTGCGTTGGCCTTTTAACTTTTTTCTGTTGCTCAGCCGGACTCTCAAGATTACATTGCCTAGCCTACATATAAAGCACCAGGTTCACGAGATTAACTGTCACACTTTGGGTGATCTGAACGGCTCAAACGAAAGCTATACATGAGGAGATTTTTCAGAGCCCTTTGTCTACCCATACAATTATAAAGTCTTACTTGTTGGAGTTGAGAAGCTTGGAGAAACCATTGAGCAATGTTGCAACCAGATTGCCTAATCCTCCAAAGAAGTATCAGTGGATCTCACCTCCTCATGAGGTAGCAAAGATCAATGTCGATGAGCTGTGGCTAAGGTAGCAAACAAGGGAGCGGCATCTGCTGTATGTTGGGATCACAATGGTATCTACCTAGGCTCGTCAGTGATGATCTTCGATGGAATAACGGATCCAGCTATTCTCGAGACATTGGCATGCAGGGAAGCTCTAGCTCTGGCGGAGGATCTGATGCTTTCATCGTTATATGTGGCATCGGACTGCAAGCAAGTAGTTAAAGAAATACATGAAAGCTGTAAGGGTAGACATTGAGCAATTGTTTCTGAAATAAATCATAGGACTACTTTATTCCAGGAGTGTAGTTTCGTTTTTGAAAGTAGAGCTTCGAATTTTGAAGCACAAAATCTAGCCAAGCATAGTTTAGCTTTTGGGGTTGGCTGGCATACATGGCTGGGAACTCCTCATTCCGTGACAATTCCTGTAATTGTTGTTTTCGATGAATAAAAGAGCTTAGCTGGTTGTCTCAAAAAAAAATATAAAGCACCAGAAGAGCACGCAAGCAGCCACAGTAGTAACAAAAAAATGCCGATTTTTTTATTACCTTAAAGCAAAAAAATATATGCGAAAAATACATACTCAGATATTTCACTAGAAAAATGCTTGTGTTACAAAAATCTCAGTTGCAACGATAAGTGCAATTGCAAAAGTGTCACTTGCGACCCACGTGCAACTGAAAAAAAAATCCAATTGCAACTCGCAAAATATGAGTTGCAAGTTGCAACCCATATGCAACCAAAAAAATCTTGGTTGCAACCGACAGTGAACTGAAAAATATCAGTTGCAACCACATGTAACTGGAAAAACTCAGTTGTGAAACTCATCTCAGTTTTAACCGATGTGCAATTAAAAAATCTCAATTATACCCCATATGCAACTAGAAAATTCAGCTGCAACCCACATGCAACTGCGAAAATCTTAGTTGCAACCTAGATGTAACTTGAAAAATCTTAGTTGCAACTTAGGTGTGACTGGAAAAAACTCATCAGCTGCAACCAATGTGCAAGTAGAAAATGTAAGTTGCAACCCATATACAACCAAAAAAATCTTAGTTCAAACCAATGTACAACTGGATAAATCTCAGTTGCAACAAATGTGTAATTTACTAAGCTAGCACTGTCACGATGTAATCCAACGTCTAGAGACATTTTTCTTAGCAAAAGAAGCCTGGTGACTGGGTGTATACGTGAGCACGCACTAAATTGCCAACACGTGTCTAACGCCGTTACTTTTCCGTGTGGTGTTGACAGGCGACAGCACCAGCGCCCAGCAAGCACTGATTGCTCTTTTCTGCGGCGAAAAAAAGCGTGACCACGTTCGCCGTCTCGTCTGCGCGACGCGTGTCCCCGCAGACCCCACCATCAAGCTCCCTTATCCCCAATCTCTGGCTCCCGTATTTGTTTCTCGTTGACCGAACTCCTGCTACTGCCTCTCCTCTCCTCCTCACAACATCCATACAGGTCCGGCTCCTCCTATTGCCGCTGCCGCCGTCGGAGCGTGCGTGCGAGCTGAGATTGAGGGCGCTCGTCGTGAGATCCCACCGCTGAGGGCAGCGCTGATGCGGCGGAGGGAGGCACGGCCGCGGAGGAAGCGGTCACCGCCGACGAGCGCGCGAAAGGGGTGGCCGTCGCTGACGAGCTCGTCGCCGCTGCCGGCGCCCCCTCCCCCAAAGACGTCCTGTTCCTGCTCTTCCCGGAGCCTGCCGCCCACTAGTTGCCGCAGCCCGGCGCGTCGTCGCCGCGCGTCTTCCATTGCCTCCGAGGACTGCAGGGCCGTGCGCGCCATCCTGCGGGGGCTGCGCGCCGCCGTCGACGAGCGCGACCTCTCCATGGACGCCAGCTTCGCCCCGGAGCTCGCCGCGCTCCTGCCAGACATCCCCCGCTCCGACGTGACCCTGCCCCAGCTCCTCGTCGGCGGCCGGCACCTCGGCGGCGCCGAGGAGGTCCACCGCCTCCACGAGTCCGGCCAGCTCGCCCGCATCGTCGTGCCCGCGCCCTTTCTTGCTGATCTCGATTTGATATATTTCCCCACTTTTTCTTTCAATCCATGTGTTTCACCAGCTCTTGATTGCATCTGCAAAATTATGAATAGGAAGATTTCTGAATTACACTTGTAGCCTAGTACATCATATACGGAGGAAGATTTATGAATCCCCTTCATAGATTCCTAATGTTAATGGCAATCTGCAACTGTGATGGTTTATGCATGCCAACTTTGGCCGCCGCGCAAGCAAGCGCCGTTCTGGTCGCCGTGGCAGGAGCTCCGACGACCTCCATCCCACCATAGCCGCCGGCGAGGGAGCTCCAACCTCCATCCCGCCATGGACGCTGCCTAGGGAACTCCGGCCTCCCTCCCCCTCTAAGACGCCACCTAGCGAGCTCTTGCAGCTGGTCGATGGGGGGCGCGGGACGACGAGATGAGGAGGCTGAGGCGCGCGGCGGCCTCCGCGCGGCCCGCGGCGAAGGGCGGCGGTGTGGAAGGAAGGGGCGCTCTTGGGGCCTTTGCGCGACAGGGATTTGCTTGGCTTGATTGTTTGATTTCGATTCAATTCGATTTTTTAGTAGGAGGAGGAGCCCGATTTTAGGCATTCACGAAGTCAGAAAAGGCATTCACGAAGTCAGAAAAGCCAGGCCGAAGTCAGAAAAGGCATTCACGTTGTGTAGTCCCCGTTAGACAGAAAACGAATCTCAACGCTGATCCAACGATGCTTAGACCGTGCTCACGGATACACCCGGTTACCAAATCCACTCTCTTTTTCTTAGTTGCAATCCACGTGTCGCTAAAAAAACTCACTTTCAACTTATGTGCAACTCGAAAATATTCAGTTTTAGTTTATGTATAAGTGGTAAAAATCTTAGCCAAGTGATAAGGGGTGGCCCGGTCTTCTCAGTAAGCAACGGTGGTGATGATGATCACGGGATGAACACAGCGGAGATTCACGGATAATGGAGTGGATGAAAACTTGTATGACGCAACGAGATCTCTCGATTGGTCCAGTCGCCAATGCAACAACTCTCAACCCTGCAAGATATTCGCAACTCCACACACTTGCGCATGTAGCCGCCGACCACGAAGCGGTAAGTTCCAACCTTCTAATTCCCAGTGGAACAACAGATCACACAAGACTTTCAGAGTTTACACCAAATCAAGGCAATATGGTGTAGGGATTCAATAGAGTTGCAAAGCAATCAACTATGAACTAGGGTTTATCTTAAACGTGGTCTAAACCTAATTTGGGGGCATATAGGGGTTCAGGACGACCAGAGTTCGAGAAAATACAAGAATAACCGACCCAGATCGGGATCTCGTCGAGACAGACTCGGACACGGCCGGCTCAGGAGCCGGTCGACCGGGTATGGGACCGGGTCTGGCCGGTTGAAACCGGGCCTGGCGCCGCGTGGTAACCGGGCTACGGTTCCGGGCATACTGGATAGTGCCCGGCTGGCACCAGCTGTGGATCCGGTCGGCGCCGGGCTGGGCCGGTCAGGCGCCCGGTTGGACCGGCCCTGGGACCGGGTGCGCCGGCGTGGCGGCCGGCCTGGACTTCTTATTCTCCCCTCGCGCATGCCTCCCTCTCCTCCCTCACGCTTCCATGGGATGTCTTCTTGTCCAGCTTCATGGCCAGCTCCATGTCCAGCTTCACGTCCAGCTTCTTGTCCAGCTGCTCCTCTCCTCCTCGTGCGATGCTTGCTCCTTCTTCATACCTGATCATACATAAGTAATAGGACTTAGTGAAAGATCATTTCATGATCTCAAAGGTTTTGTGTGTTTGTTAACAACACCGTTGACAAAAAGCACTTTCATATTGAAAAGCACTTTCTAATGATGCTAATTTTATATAAAAAATATTTATATATTTGAAGTAATTCTTGGTCAAACAAAAAGCACGTAAAACGAGGACGCCTTATTCCTTGAAATAGAGGTAGTATCAAACTTCTTGAGCATGTCCTTCACATACTTCTCTTGGGGGATGAAGGTGCCACTTGCAAGTTGCCTCACTTGGAAGACAAGAAAGTACTTCAACTCCCCCGTCATGGACATCTCGAATTTCCTAGTCATCAAATCCTCAAAAGCTTTGTTATGAGATTGGCTAGTTCCACCAAATATAATATCATGAACATAGATTTGACATATGAACAAGCCACCCCTTTAACCCTCTTGGTGAAAAGGGTGGAATTGACTCTACCCACATTAAACCCGTCCTTGAGTAGAAAATCCCTAAGGAACTCATACCAAGCACGTGGAGCTTGCTTGAGACCATAGAGTGTCTTATGGAGTAAATACACATTGTCGGGATGTTGTGAGTCCTCGAAACCCGGGGGTTGAGCAACATAGGCCTCCTCTTTCAAGGGACCATTTAGAAAAGCACTTTTCACATCCATTTGATAAAGCTTGAAGTTACGAAAAGAGGCATGCAAGTAAGAGACAAATAGCTTCAAGGTGAGCAACGGACGCAAATGTGTCCTCATAACCCATACCTTCTATTTGGGCAAACCCTTGGGCCACTAACCTTGCTTTATTTCTTGTAGCGATACCGGTTCTCGTCTTGCTTATTCTTGAAAACTCATTTGGTCCCAATCACATTGATGCGACGATCTTTGGGACTCTCAACAAGAGGCCATACTTCATTGCGGGTGAAACACTCTAGTTCTTCTTTCATGGAAATCACCCAATTTGGATCAACCAAGGCCTCATATACCTTGAGTGGCTCAAAAGTAGACACAAAGGCATGAAGTTCACAAAAGGTTGCTAAAAGAATTATGTGTGCCTACGAGTTACCACTCCTTTGGAGATTCTTCCAAGAATCTTGTCCACTTGCATCCCACTTGTCCTTGTGGCGGCCTTGATCTTCCGAGTGATTTCTTCATGATCAATAAATTCATCTCTTGCAAGATTTTTATCACGGACAATGACTTGAGCTTGATCTTGAGATGTAGAAGAGTCTTGTTCTCCTTCTTGATCTTGCTCAAGTGAATGAGGGCTTGGTGCTTGTTCTTCGGCATGCGACTCCTCTTGAGTGATTTGGTCCTCTTGTGATGCACTTGATGGTCCAACTTGTGTAGAGCTAGGCTCCACTCGAGTTGAGCTTGAGCCATATTCATCATTTGCTTGATCAACAACATCATGGACCTCTATGGACAAGATATGCCCAATGCCCATAGCCTTAATGACTTGCGAAGACTCTCCATCACCTAAATCACTCGGAACAACTTGCTCTGATTGGGAGCCATTATTCTCGAAGAACTCCACGTCACAACATAATTCAGTACAACCATTGGTCTTGTTGAAGTATCTATAGGCGTGGGAGTCATTCGCATAACCAACAAACATACCCTCGATAGATCTAGATTCGAATTTATCGAGTCGCTCCTTCTTGTTCTTGACCATGCACTTGCATCCAAAGACACATAAGTACATGACGTTGGGCTTGTTCCCCGTGATGAGCTCGTACATGGTCTTGTTATGCAACGGACGAAGAAAGAGCCGGTTCGCATAGTGAACCGCGGTAGAGATGGTTTCTCCCCAAAAGTGATAAGGAGACTTGAATTCATCCATCATGGTTCTTGCCATCTCAATGAGAGTCTGGTTCTTCCTTTCAACAACACCATTTTGTTGAGGAGTATAGGGTGCGGAGAACTCATGCTTGATCCCTTCATCTTGAAAGAACTCGTCCATGGTGTAGTTCTTGAACTCGGAATCGTTGTCGGTTCGTATGGTCTTGATCTCCACTTCATATGTGTGTCGTGCTCGCTTGGCAAAGTCAATGAAGTACTTGTGGGTTTCATCCTTGGACTTGAGCAGGAACACCCATGTATACCTTGAATAATCATCAACAATGACGAGCCCATATTTGCTTCCTCCAAGAGACTCATAACACGATGGCCCAAGGAGATACAAATGAAGAAGCTCCAAGGTACGAGAGGTAGTGATGACGTTCTTGAAGGGATGACTTTTACCATGTTGCTTTTCGGCAACATGATACGTCCCAAACGTATCTATAATTTCTTATGTTCCATGCTACTTTTATGATGATACTCACATGTATTATACACATTATATGTCATATTTATGCATTTTCCGGCACTAACCTATTGACGAGATGCGGAAGAGCCAGTTGCTGTTTTCTGCTGTTTTTGGTTTCAGAAATCCTAGTAAAGAAATATTCTCGGAATTGGACGAAATCAACGCCCAGGGGCCTATTTTTCCACGAAGCTTCCAGAAGTCCGAAGAGGAAACGAAGTGGGGCCACGAGGTGGCGCCACTCTAGGGCGACGCGGCCGAGGTGCTGGCCGTGTGGCCCTGTTGTGTGGGCCCCTCGTGACGCCCCTTGACCTGCCCTTCCGCCTACTTAAAGCCTTCGTCGTGAAACCCCCAGTACCGAGAGCCACGATACGGAAAACCTTCCAGAGACGCCGCCGCCACCAATCCCATCTCGGGGATTCAGGAGATCGCCTCCGGCACCCTGCCGGAGAGGGGAATCATCTCCCGGAGGTCTCTTCATCGCCATGATCGCCTCCGGATCGATGTGTGAGTATTTCACCCCTGGACTATGGGTCCATAGCAGCAGCTAGATGGTTGTCTTCTCCTCATTGTGCTATCATGTTAGATCTTGTGAGCTGCCTATCATGATCAAGATCATCTATTTGTAATCCTTCATGTTGTGTTTGTTGGGATCCGATGAATATTGAATACTATGTCAAGTTGATTATCAATCTATCATATATGTTATTTATGTTCTTGCATGCTCTCCGTTGCTAGTAGAGGCTTTGGCCAAGTTGATACTTGTGACTCCAAGAGGGGGTATTTATGCTCGATAGTGGGTTCATGCCTCCATTAAATCTGGAATGCGTGATGAAAAGTTCTAAGGTTGTGGATGTGCTTGTTGCCACTAGGGATAAAACATCGATGCTTTGTCTAAGGATATTTGTGTTGATTACATTACGCACCATACTTAATGCAATTGTCTCGTTGTTTACAACTTAATACCGAAGGGGTTCGGATGATAACCCGAAAGTGAACTTTTTAGGCAGTAGATGCATGTCGGATAGCGGTCTCGTGTACTTTGTCGTAATGCCCCGATTGAATCTCATAGTACTCATCATGATATATGTATGTGCATTGGTATGCCTTCTTTATTTGTCAATTGCCCAAACTTGTAATTTGTTCACCCAACATCTCGCTATCTTATGGGAGAGACACCACTAGTGAACCGTGGACCCCGGTCCTATTCTTTACATCCGAAATACAATCTACTGCAATTGTTCTTTACTCGTTCTTCGCAAACAATCATCATTCACACTATACATCTAATCCTTTGTTTACAAGCAAGCCAGTGAGATTGACAACCTCACCGTTACGTTGGGGCAAAGTTCGTGATTGTGTTGTGCAGGTTCCACGTTGGCGCCGGAATCCCGGTGTTGCGCCGCACTACACTCCGCCGCCATCAACCTTCAACGTGCTTCTTGACTCCTACTGGTTCGATAAACCTTGGTTTCTTATCGAGGGAAAACTTGCCGCCGTACGCATCACACCTTCCTCTTGGGGTTCCCAACGGACGTGTGTCTTACACGCCATCAAGCATTTTTTCCGGCGCCGTTGCCGGGGAGATCAAGACACGCTGCAAGGGGAGTCTCCCACATCCAATCTCTTTACTTTGTTTTTATCTTGCTTTACTTTATTTTATTTACTGCTTTGTTTGCTCTCTATATCAAAAACACAAAAAAATTAGTTGCTAGTTTTACTTTATCTACTGTCTTGTTCTCCATATAAAAAACACAAAAAAATTTAGTTACTTGCATTTACTTTATTTACCTTTTGTTTATTTCATCATGTTTCCTCCTAAGTTCACTCTGAAAGACATACCGGTAGGACGAGGGTCTATAATTGGTAGAGATAATATAGAAGATTTTTTCACTTATGTTAGTACCGCTGAAGATTTTGAAGATAGACACTTGGTAGAACTTGCTCCTACTTATGAAATTGCTGTTGCTTCTTTAGTACACATGTTGGAAACTAAATTTGTTAATCTCAATCCTATAATCCAACACATGTTTCTCACACTCGGTGATATGGTGGAAGGGGAAAAGAAAGATTTTGTCTTAGAAACCCTTCTTAAAGAATTTAGTGGTGTAGCAAGAGAGGCTAGAAAGGTCTTTATTAAATATAAGATGCTTGGCTCTTATACCAACTTTGCTAGTACCCTTGAAAAGATGGACATGGAGAGAATAAGGTACACTAATAATGTTAATGATGGAGGGGAGATTAAAGTACCAATACCTAGTAAGCTCCTAGGAATGCATGACGCTCTAGAAAATAACTATGGTTGGCTTGTCCTTGAAAATTTGTTTGACGAGGATAGCAAGCCTAAGAATAATGAAAAGGGAGCCTCTGAAACTTACATAGATAAGATAAGATGCATAGTTGAGAAAACTCCAAACCCCCCTGTTGATGCTCCATCTCTTGATAATACTTGATTCACACTTTCTGCGCCTAGCTGAAAGGCGTTAAAGAAAAGCGCTTATGGAAGACAACCCATTATTTTACTTCTGCACTTTATTTTATATTTGAGTCTTGGAAGTTGTTACTACTGTAGCAACCTCTCCTTATCTTTATTTTATTGCATTGTTGTGCCAAGTAAAGTCTTTGATAGTAAAGCCAATACTAGATTTGGATTACTCGCGCAGGAACAGATTTCTTGCTGTCATGAATTTGAGCAGATAGTCTCGTAGAAAAATTAAAAAAATCTGCCAATTTACGTGCGTGATCCACGATATGTACGCAACTTTCATTCAATTTGGGTATTTTCATCCGAGCAAGTCCGGTGCCTCTTTAAAATTCGTCTTTATGGACTATTCCTGTTTTGACAGATTCTCGCCTTTTATTTCGCATTGCCTGTTTTGCTATGTTTGATGGATTTCTTTGTTCCATTAACTTTTAGTAGCTTTGTGCAATGTCCGGAAGTGTTAAAAATGATTATGTCACCTCTGAATATATGAATTATGCACCGACCCTCTAATGAGTTTGTTTTGAGTTTGGTGTGGAGGAAGTTTTCAAGGGTCAAGAGAGGAGGATGATACAATATGATCAAGAAGAGTGAAAAGTCAAAGCTTGGGGATGCCCCCGTGGTTCATCCCTGCATATTTTAAGAAGACTCAAACGTCTAAGCTTGGGGATGCCCAAGGCATCCCTTCTTCATCGACAACTTATTAGATTCCTCTAGTGAAACTATATTTTTATTCCGTCACATCTTATGTGCTTTACTTGGAGCGTCTGTTTGTTTTTGTTTTTGTTTTTGTTTGAATAAATCGGATCCTAGCATTCTTTGTTTGGGAGAGAGACACGCTCCGCCGTTTCGTATGAACAAATATGTTCTTAGCTTTATCTTTAATGTTCATTGCGAAAGTTGGACTATTTCATTCATTGCTATATGGTTGGAAACGGAAAATGCCGCATGTGGTAAATGATTTAATGTCTTGAATAATGTGATACTTGGCAATTGTTGTGCTCATATAGATCTTTTTTAAGCTCTTGCATCATGTACCTTGTACTCATTAATGAATAACTACATAGAGCTTGTTAAAATTTGGTTTGCATGATTGATCTCTAGAGTCTAGATATTTTCTGGTTGAGGTGTTTGAACAACAAGGAGACAATATAAAGTCTTATAATAGTTACAATATGTTCATATGTGAGCTTTGCTGCACCTTTTATACTTGAGTTTGCTTCAAACAACATTGCTATCCTAGCCTTGTATTGAGAGGAATTCTTCTCATGCATCCAAATCCTTGAGCCAATAACCATGCCATTTGTGTCCACCATACCTACCCACCACATGGTATTTCTCCGCCATTCCAAAGTACATTACTTGAGTGCTACCTTTAAAATTTCTATTCTTTGCCTTTGCAATATATAGCTCATGGGACAAATAGCCTTAAAAACTATTGTGGTGAAGAATATGTACTTATGTGTCTTATTTCTTAATAAGTTGCTTGTTGAGCGGTAACCATGTTTCTGGGGACGCCATCAACTCTTTTATCTTTGTTGAATATCATGTGAGTTGCTATGCATGTTCGTCTTGTCTGAAGTAAGAGCGATTTTCATGATCAAATGGTTTGAGTATGCATACTGTTAGAGAAGAACATTGGGCCGCTAACTAAAGCCATGATCCATGGTGGAAGTTTCAGTTTGGACAATAATCCTCAATCTCTTATGAGAATATTAATTGTTGTTGAATGCTTATGCATTAAAGAGGAGTCCATTATCTCGTTGTCTATGTTGTCCCGGTATGGATGTCTAAGTTGAGAATAATCAAAAGCGAGAAATCCAATGCGAACATTCTCCTTAGACCTTTGTACAAGGCGGCATAGAGGTACCCCTTTGTGACACTTGGTTGAAACATATGCTATGCAATGATAATCCGTGTTAATCCAAGCTAATTAGGACAAGGTGCGAGCACTATTAGTATACTATGCATGAGGCTTGCAACTTATAAGATGTCTTATACATAACACATATGCTTTATTACTACCGTTGAAAAAATTGTTTCTTGTTTTCAAAATGAAAAGCTCTAGCACAAATATAGTAATCAATGCTTCCCTCTACGAAGGGTCTATCTTCTACTTTATTGTTGAGTCAGTTTGCCTATTCTTTCTATCCCGCAGCTAAACACTTGTGTCAACTGTGTGCATTGATTCTTACATGTTTACTTATTGCACTTGTTATATTGCTTTATGTTGACAATTATCCATGAGATATATATGTTAAAGTTGAAAGCAACCGCTGAAACTTATATCTTCCTTTGTGTTGCTTCAATGCCTTTACTTTGAATTTATTGCTTTATGAGTAACCCTTATGCAAGTCTTATTGATGCTTGTCTTGAAAGTATTATTCATGAAAAGTCTTTGCTATATGATTCATTTGTTTACTCATTATCTTCACCATTGCTTCGAATCGCTGCATTCATCTCATATGCTTACAATAGTATGATCAAGATTATGATAGCATGTCACTTCGTAAATTATCCGTGTTATCGTTTACCTACTCGAGGGCGAGTAGGAACTAAGCTTAGGGATGCTTGATACGTCCCAAACGTATCTATAATTTCTTATGTTCCATGCTACTTTTATGATGATACTCACATGTTTTATACACATTATATGTCATATTTATGCATTTTCCGGCACTCAACCTATTGGACGAGATGCCGAAGAGCCGCTGTCGTTTTTCTGCTGTTTTTGGTTTCAGAAATCCTAGTAAGGAAATATTCTCGGAATTGGACGAAATCAACGCCCAGGGGCCTATTTTTCCACGAAGCTTCCAGAAGTCCGAAAAGGAAACGAAGTGGGGCCACGAGGTGGCGCCACACTAGGGCGGCGCGACCCAGGTGCTGGCCGCGCGGCCCTATTGTGTGGGCCCCTCGTGACGCCCCTTGACCTGCCCTTCCGCCTACTTAAAGCCTTCGTCGCGAAACCCCCAGTACCGAGAGCCACGATACGGAAAACCTTCCAGAGACGCCGCCGCCGCCAATCCCATCTCGGGGGATTCGGGAGATCGCCTCCGCACCCTGCCGGGAGAGGGAATCATCTCCCGGAGGTATCTTCATCGCCATGATCTCCTCCGGATCGATGTGTGAGTAGTTCACCCCTGGACTATGGGTCCATAGCGAGTAGCTAGATGGTTGTCTTCTCCTCATTGTGCTATCATGTTAGATCTTGTGAGCTGCCTATCATGATCAATATCATCTATTTGTAATCCTTCATGTTGTGTTTGTTGGGATCCGATGAATATTGAATACTATGTCAAGTTGATTATCAATCTATCATATATGTTATTTATGTTCTTGCATGCTCTCCGTTGCTAGTAGAGGCTCGGCCAAGTTGATACTTGTGACTCTAAGAGGGGGTATTTATGCTCGATAGTGGGTTCATGCCTCCATTAAATCTGGGACGAGGGACAAAAAGTTCTAAGGTTGTGGATGTGCTCGTTGCCACTAGGGATAAAACATCGATGCTTTGTCTAAGGATATTTGTGTTGATTACATTACGCACCATACTTAATGCAATTGTCTGTTGTTTACAACTTAATACCGGAAGGGTTCGGATGATAACACGAAAGTGGACTTTTAGGCACAGATGCATGCTGGATAGCGGTTTGTGTACTTTGTCGTAATGCCCTGATTGAATCTCATAGTACTCATCATGATATATGTATGTGCATTGTTATGCCTTCTTTATTTGTCAATTGCCCACCTGTAATTTGTTCACCCAACATCTGCTATCTTATGGGAGAGACACCACTAGTGAACTGTGGACCCCGGTCCTATTCTTTACATCTGAAATACAATCTACTGCAATTGTTCTTTACTGTTCTTCGCAAACAATCATCATCCACACTATACATCTAATCCTTTGTTTACGGCAAGCCGGTGAGATTGACAACCTCATCGTTACGTTGGGGCAAAGTTCTGTGATTGTGTTGTGCAGGTTCCACGTTGGCGCCGGAATCCCTGGTGTTGCATCGCACTACACTCCGCCGCCATCAACCTTCAACGTGCTTCTTGACTCCTACTGGTTCGATAAACCTTGGTTTCTTACTGAGGGAAAACTTGCCGCTGTACGCATCACACCTTCCTCTTGGGGTTCCCAACGGACGTGTGTCTTACACGCCATCACAACACAAGCACAACAAACATGATCCTTCTCAAAAGTAACACCCATTCCAACAACACCCTTTAGGAGTTGTTTAAGATTTCTCATGTTGACGTGGCCGAGGCGGCGATGCCAAAGCCGTCCCTTGTCAACCGTGGCCATTAGACACGTAGGAAGAGAAGTACTCTATTTTGAGAGATCAACCACGTAAACGTTGTCTTCCACATGTCCAACAAGGACCAATTTTAGATTATCACTCCTAAAGACTTCCACAAAATGTCGAGACAAATAAGAATCATAGCTGACATTTGCGAGATGATAAATAGAAAACAAGTTATAGCCAAGAGATTCGACAAGCATGACGTTCTCGAGAGACAAGTCTTTCGTGATCACCACCTTGCAGTACCCAAGTACCTTTCCTTTAGAATTTTCACCAAAGGTGATGCTTGACGTTGAGTTGATAGCAATAATGAACTCATCAAGTGCCCCTTGCCTCTGGTCATATGATTTGTGCATCCACAATCAAACACCCATTTCGGACCACCAGAGGCATACCCCTACAAAAACCAAACCTTTTTTTAGGAACCCATTGAGTAATGGGTTCCATAGCATTAGCAACAAGATCTTTTGGTACCCAAATTGAGTACCACCTATAAGCATAGCCATTTCGGGACCAACATATCTAGCATATACATCCCCTTGTGTGCCCTTACATAGCACGTAAGATGGGTTGTTCTTCCCCGCAAACTTGCGATTGGGGTTGCCCCTTGTGGTCCCCCCATTCACAATAGTCTTCTTAGCATTGCCATCCACCTTGTGCCCTTCTCGCACAAAGTTCACCTTGTTAGGTGGAGTGGCACCATTCTTGTCATTCCTTTGGTTCTACCTGATGCCTTGCTTGTGAGCTCTCACCCTTTGATGAGCAAAAACATCATCAAGAGTCTTACCCTTGGTAGGGGGTGTGAGACGCTCCTTCTCAAGCTGTTCTTTCAACTTCTTATTCTCCTCAATGAGAAGTTCTTGATCAATGATAGAGTTAGAAGCACATGCAATATTTTCAAAAATAATGGAATCCTTTATTGTGCCAAGAGCCTCTTCATAAGTGGCTTGAAGTAGATCTTGGTTCTCCCTAAGTCTCATGAGCTCACCCTTAGCAAGCTTGTTAGAAAGATCTAGGTGTTCAAGATCCTTTGTGAGGGAAGCATGAGCAACTTCAAGTTCCTTCTTTGATGCATCAAGCTCTTGAGACAATAAAAGATACTTATCAAGAGTATCCTTGTCTTTAACCTTATCAACTTCAAAGGTTTAAATTTTTTTGTTAAGAAGAAACGTGGTGTTCTTCTCATCGCTTAGCTCTTGCTTTAGGAGATTGAATATCCACTTCTCATATTCAATATGACTTGTCAATTACTCAATGGTCTCATCACGTGAAGTGACGGTCTCCATCAAGTAATCAAACTTAGCAAGAGAATCACCACGAAGAGAGCACCTTATTTTTAAAAAGTCGGTGATAATATCTTCTTCTTCTTCAACAACATCATGATCATCCAAGATGCTTGAGAGGGAGGGAGGAGCAATCACCTTCGAACTTCTTGCCATGAGACAAAAGTCGGAGTTCTTGGGAATGGTGGAGAGGTCAAGATTGTCCTCCATAGATCCTCTTTCCATGAGACACGAGCCAGTGTTGTTAGGAATGTCGGAGTTGTCGGAGTAGTCCTTGGTATAGTCATAGGTGAAGAGTGACCGGGTACGGCAAGAGCCAAACCGGCCACACCCACAACCTTCTCCTCATCATCACTTCCTTCACCGGAGGTGCATTCGGCACCAACAAGAGCTCTTCCTTCTCTTCTCTTGTTCTTCTTGTATCTTTCGTTGACAGGGTTTGGCTTCAATCTTGGCTTGGCGCCCCGTTCATACTTTGGCTTGTCTTCTCTTTTCTCATATGGACACTTGTCGGCGAAGTGGTTGGTTTCATCACAAGTGTAATAAGTCATATTCTTCTCACTAGGGTAACTCAAACCCTTCTTTCCAAAGATCTTGATCCATTTCTTGGCGAAGAAAGCAATATCAACATTGATATCACTAGTTGAGGTCATCTCTTCTTCTTCAATCACTTGATATTTTTGGACATCTTGAACAACCTTGGCCTTCAATGTGATACTATGGTTGGCCTCCAACACACAGTCCATCTCCTTGACCTTCTTTCCTTCCTTGGCCAAATTCCCGGTGGCCAAAAAGTATGAGACGAGATCATCCGGAGTGAAGTTTCTTTGAGCATCGAAGAGTGTCAAGTTGAGGGCGGTTTAGGAGTCGCCACAAGCAATTATTGAGATGATCTTGGACTTTGATAGTCTCATCGTTTACATCAACGCTGATATTTGTCACAACCAAGTCCCTTAATCCTCACACAGAGAGCATCAAGTCTTGAATAGCAATCAGAAAGACTTTCACCATCCTTGATCATGAACAAGTTCAACTCGGACTTGGCCGCCTCATACATGGATCTTTGAATGAGAGACGTTCCCTCTTGAAGAATGATGATACGATCCCAAAGCTCTTTGGCGGACTCAAGATCACTAACTTGATTGAGGAGAGATCGGTGAAGAGCACTGTTGATGGGCAGTGGCATTGAGTTGACGATCATAGTACTCTCGTGGAGACATGTTGTCCGTATCGATGACCTTGAATCCTTTTACCACAACATCCCAAAGTTCCTCGCTACAGCTGCGAAGATGAGACTCCATAGAAGTTTTCCAAAAGGGAAAGTGAGTTCCATCAAAATGAGGAGCGGTACCACAATGATTAATATGAGGCATGATGGGATTTGTTTTAGGATACACAAAAGGAAAATTAGAATAAGGAGATTCCAGAGGTTTTGGATGACCACTAGTTGAAGTGGTACCCACAACCCCATCACCTAATGCTTCCGGGGTTGGAATTCCCGGAGGAGCACCAAGTGCAACCTTATCCTCAAGAACCTTGAGACGCTCAAAGTATTTACTCATTTCGTCATCGCGCTCGGTAGATGACTTAGCCTTTTCAAGGGCTTACATCTCCCGAATCTCTTTGACTGAATAATTCTTAGATTCATCCTCCTCATCGGAGAAAACCATGTTGCTCTTAAGGCAGTGAAGCCCTTAGAAAGAGCCCTTGCTCTGATACCAATTGAAAGGATAGGGATGGTAACCTAGAAGGAGGGTGTGAATAGGTTCTACACATTTTCTTTTAATTCTTTTACAAGTTTAGGTTTTGCGGAATAGAAAGTGAGCCTAATGCGAACTAGGTGAGGCAACCTATATGATGAAACAAGATACTTGAAGCACGAAGGATATCACACAAATAAAGACCACAAGTAAAGAGATCGGTTAGAAATAACTGAAGCACGTGGAGATGAAGATGTATTCTCGTGTTCCCTTCCTTGAGATGAAGGTACGCCACGTTGGAGAGGTGTGGGATCCCACGAAGGATTTCCCAACGCCACGAAGGCTCACCTTCTTCTCCAGAGCCTATCCCACGAAGGAATAGCTCACTCACTCGTGGTAGACTTTGAAGGTAGTCTCCAAACCCTCACAAACTTCTTCTTGGAGAAAATCCACAACCCGGATGCTTCCGAGTGACTCTAGCCACCTAGGGTTTCCACAAACCCAAGAGTAACAAGCTAGCTCGATGAACTCAAGGGCGAATGAGATTTGGCTTGGTGAAATCATAGATCTAGGCCTCCTCAAGATTTTCCCCAAAGGGATTTGAGTTTGGTTGGAGGAGGAGGGGGATCTCAAGCCTTTGGAGCTAAAAAATGGAGTGTGTGTGAGAGAGAGAAGTGTCTTGGGGTTTTGGACTGGTCAACCTACCTCTTTAAGTAAGAAGAAGTGGCTTATATAGTCCTCCCGGGAAAAAGATTCGTTTGGTGCCACAGTAGCGATACCCGGCATAGGGTCCGACAGGTACCGAATTTTCGTTATCCTACTCGGCATGCCGGCCAGATACTAGGCTGCCCGGCAGCAGCACCCGATATGTCGGGTTGTGTGCCGGGTTACGCGGCAGCAGCATTTGGCATGCCGGGCTGTGTGCCGACCTGCCTGGAACTTCGGTTCCTCCTCCCAAGCCCTATGTCATGGTTCCCAACTTTGCTCAAACGGAATGTTTCTCGGAACAACTATACCTCTCAGCACTTTTTGGTGTGAAGAATATGTTGTAGGATGTGTATATATGGCTTTGGCAACATCCCCCCTAAGCTCATCGAAACCGCCCCTTTTAATAGTGTGGTGATTCCTATAGACTCAAATATAAGCAATAGAGAAAAGAGCCAAAACACTGTCACTTCTTGAGAACGCCAAATGGGGTGTCTCTCACCACCTTGCAACCTCATATGTGGACTAACACCCGTGTAGACACTTATATAAACCATTAGTCCACACAATAGCTTCGATGTCATTGTTAGCCAAAATAATGGTTAAGGGTAAAATACCCTTACACGTAGGCCTCGCAAGCTCAGATCGGGTCCAGATAAAAAAAATGATATAATTTGGGCAGATATTATTCCAAGACTATCTAGAATGTATCAATATTTTTACAATGAATTTTTTATTTATTATATAAATATTAATTAATTTTAAAAAATATGTGTAAATGTCTATACATACATGTTTAAGCACACGGTTTTTGACTGCAACCATTTGTGCAGGTTCAAGTGGCATTCTACACTTGTTTAGTTTCAAATAATTTCAGCTATGTCATGATTAAATAAATACGTTGTTTTCAAAATAAAAGACATGTACTAACAGCCATATTTAAGTGCCCGTCAGTGATACATATGAATATTTGAACTGATCAGTAAATTCTTCACACATTTCAAAGACAAACACACTATAAAATTATAATGTCATGTTCGAATAGTTGATACAATGTAAAAAAATGTTCCAAATGAAAGAATACGAAAATCAAATGATCAATAGACAAGCATCCTCCTGTCATTAAAAGCCAAAGGACCGATTTTTTCCTGGACCGAACTTGCGTAAACTCAACCAGCGGTCTTTTTCGTTTTTTTTTTCATTTTGTTTATTCTTGGCCGAATACCTTGGCACATTTTCTTTCTTCTAACCCACCAGTACTCACCCTTTACTCATCCACTACTTCTTTTCACCAACTTTTTTTTGATCGGTGAATCTTTACCCAAACAATGTTGTAATGGAAGAGGTCAATATGTCTTCGTAAGACCATAGCTAAGGGGTTATCCCTTTTTTTGTTTTTGTTTTAAGAATCATCTGAATCATTGAGGCTTTATCCACAACTTGCAATAGAGCATATGGCTAGCATAATTCACGAACAAGTTTGCATTGTTTTCTTACGAACATCCAATTTGCAGGTTTCAATCTAAAAGGTAGGTTCCATTTGTGCAAACATCTAAGAGAGCATCTGGCTGCGGCACAAGAAATCGAACATAGAGCACCTACATAAACGACACAAACCGGGACAGTAGGAACAATAGGTGGCATGTTCTCTCTTTGACAAACATCTTCATTGACCAGATAGCCAGCAATGATTATTAATTGCATAATGTACACTAACTTCCATTGCATTATACCCCATTTTATGGTACACAAAATTATTGACCTGTCATGACTCTCCTGGACCATCTATAGATGGTATCCTATGGTCACTAAGTTCCTATAGAAAAAATGCCACTTTGTACCTAAAGAGCGTGCACCTAGCAAAACGACACACTCACACCGTCACACGCACCCCCTTGCACTCTGTTAACAGTGGAGAGTGATTACATCATTTCTAAAGGCCCCCTGAAAGTACACACGCCCTTAATTTGTTGCATCGTCAACATCACACTGCTAGTGGGGACAGTCACCTGAGAGCTGAGGCTATCATCACTCACGGTCGTTGAGTAGGCCCAACGAACCCGAGCTCGCTCGGGCCTGGACCTGGGCCTGGGTTTGGACCGGTCTAGTGAGAGCCATCAGTTTTGTTGGCGAGATGGGCTTCTTTGGATCGGCTCTCTTCGTGGCCTCCGTCTCGCTCCCGCCTCCATTGTTCCCGGCCTTCCGTGCATCACCGCCGTCCTCATGCCGGATGCCGCGTAGCAGCGCCGCCACGTCCTTGATGGTCGGCCGGTCCTCCGGCCGCGGGCTTGCGCACAACAGAGCGATGCCGAGGGCCTGCAGCATCTCCTGGACCTGCGTGTCCGGCCGGCCCTGCAGCCTCGCGTCGACGATCTCCGCTGGGTCACGCTTCCGGCAGAGGTGGTCGCGCACCCACTGCACCACGCTCTGCCCCTCGCCGAACGCCGCGTCCAGCGTGCGCCGCCCGGTGATCATCTCCAGCAGCACCACGCCGAAGCTGTACACGTCGCTCTTGGTTGTGATCTTGGTCATACATCCATACTCTGCATAAACCTCAGGCGCGCGTCAGTCAATCTGGTACTAATCATACAAGAAAATTGAATTTTGAACAGTATAGTTCAAATGCTTACCGGGAGCGATGTAGCCATAGGATCCGGCGAACGGCGGAGGCGAGGAGTTGGCGCCGTCATCGGCAACACGGGCCAGGCCGAAGTCGGCGAGGCAAGCCTCGTAGCGGTCGCCGAGGAGGATGTTGTCGGCCTTGACATCACGGTGGATGATCCCTGGCACGCAGTCGTGGTGGAGGTACGCCAGGCCCTCGGCCACGCCGACCGCGATCGCGAGCCGCACCTCCCACTCCACCACAGCGGCGCTGGTCGCGCCAGCTCCGTGCAGAAGGCCGCCGAGGGTGCCGTTCGGGAGGTATTCATAGAAGAGGAGGCGCGTCCGCCGGTTGGACGCCCATCCCAAAAGCCGGACTATGTTGCGGTGGCGGACACGCGGGAGCACGCTCACCTCGCACGCGAACGCCTCGACGGACGCCTCGTCGCACGACTGGAACTTCTTGACGGCGATCGTGACCCCTGTTGACGGGACGTTCGCGCGGTACACCTCGCCGGACCACCCGTGGCCGATCACGTTCGCCGGAGTGAGGCTGCGAACCACATCGGCGACACCGATGTCAAGCTTCTGGTACAGCGTGACGTCCCACGGAGGCGACATCTCACCGCCCTTCTCGTCTCCGCTGGTGCGCACACCGCGCCGGCGCCACCCGAACAGGACGAGCGCCGCGGCCAAGAGGAGGACAACGAGGGCGGAGAGCAACACGGCCATCGCGACACGAGCGGTGCGGCGCGCCTGGAGCTCGCGGTCGCTGGCATCACCTGGGCACCGCGAGAGGCAGAGCGCCTGGTTGCCCTCGACGTCGCTCGTCGGCAGCTTCGCGAAGAACGCCGTCTCCGGCAGCCGCCCGGAGAAGCCGTTGAAGGAGACATTGAGCGCCACGAGGTTCTGGAGCGCGGACAGCGTCTCGAGATCGCCGGAGAGCTGGTTGTGCGAGACGTCGAGCACCCCGAGCCTCACGAGCCCAGCGAACTCCGCCGGCATCGTGCCAGAGAAGCTGTTGCAGCTGAGGTTAAGGGTGATCTCCAACGCCGGAATCTTGCCGATGCTCCCCGGTATGTGACCCGACAGCGAGTTGCCGCCAACATCGAGGAGCTGGAGGCGGGAGCATGAGCCGATTTCCGGTGGTATCGGCCCGGACAACCGATTGCCGCTGAGGACGAGCTTCGTTAGCGAAGTGAGCATTCCGATGTCTGAAGGGAGCGCGCCGCGGATGGCATTGTAGGAGAGGTCGAGGTACTGGAGAGAGAGCAACTCTTTGAAGATTCCCGTCGGCAGCACGCCGGCGATGGCATTATCGTGGAGATCGAGGAAGGTGAGGTTCCGGCACCCGGATATCTCTGCCGGGAGGTAGCCGGAGAGCCGGTTTGAGCCGAGGTCCAGGAAACTGAGACTCCCAAGCATGCCGATTTCCGGCGGTATTGCGCCGGTGATGTGGTTGCCGCTTGCCCGGAACCGGTCAAGGGACGTGCAGTTGCCAATCTCCGGCGGCAACTGGCCGGAAAGTTGGTTGTTGATGACCAGCAGCTTAGATAGCCGTGGAAGCCGGAAGAGCGACGGTGGGATCGGCCCGGTAAGAGCATTGGTGGACAGGTCGAGCGCCTCGAGGCTGGTGCACTGGCCGAGCTCCGGCGGGATGGTTCCGGTCAGCTGGTTGGCCCACAGGTACAGCATGCGCAACGCTGGGAGGCCGCCGAGCTCGGCAGGGATGGCGCCCGTGATCTGGTTATTGTCGAGCTCCAGGTCGGTGAGGTTGCTGCACCGAGCGAGCTCCGGGGGCACCGTGCCGGAGAGCTTGTTCGCGCTGAGCTGCAGCTCCTGCAGCGAGGAAATCTTCCCGAGCGAGGCCGGGATGCGGCCAGTGAGCCCGTTGAGCGACAGGTCAATCACAGTGAGCTCGCTGCACGACCCGAGCTCCGGCGGGATGATGCCGACGAGCTGGTTCTGCCACAGCAGCAGGTTCTTGAGCTTCTTGAGCCCGCCGAGCTGTGCCGGGATGGACCCGGACAGCGCGTTCTCGTAGAGGTAAATGTTCTCCAGGCTGCTGCACCGGCCGAGCTCCGCCGGAATCGGGCCGGAGAGCAGCGTCGTGTAGATGGCCAGCGTGGTGAGGTTCTTGAGCCGGCCGAGACTCGCCGGGAGCGGGCCGGTGATGCTTGTCTCGGCGAGGCCGAGCATGGTGAGGCTGGAACAGTCCCCGATCTCCGTGGGGAGCGCGCCGTGGATATTCTTGTTGCCGCCGCCACGGAGCACCTCCAGGCTGGCCATCCGGCCGATAGCCCCTGGAATCCTGCCGGCGAGCTGGTTGTCGTAGATGATGAGCTCCCGGAGAGACGTGAGATTGCCGATGGCGTCCGGGATGGCGCCCTCCAGGCGGTTGGCGTTGAGGTAGAGAGTCTCGAGCTTGCTCCCCGCCCGGCACAGCCCGGCCGGTATCGACCCCGTGAGCGCATTGTTGCTGAGGTCGAGGTGCGTCAGCGCCCGCAGCGCGCCTAGCTCCGGCGGGATGGGGCCTGTCAGGTTCGTGCCAGTGAGGACGAGCCGGGTCAGCGTGCCACCCACGGCGCCGGCCAGGTTGGCCGGGACGCCTCCTAGCAGGTCCACGAACTGCAGGCTCAGCTCGGTGACGCCGCCGCCAGCATTGCAAGCCACGCCGGTCCACCGGCACGGGGATGCGTCACCGGCCTTCCAGTCTGCCAGCGCGCCGGGGCCGTTACGCAGCGTCGCCTTCCACGCGAGCAGCGCCGCGCCCTGCTCGTCCACGGCAACGACGGCACTGCCCACGCAGAGCAACGCAAGCGCGCAGCACCTGAGGAACACCGCCATGGACGTCGACGGCGCCGTCCTCCATTTGTTTCTTCGACTCATAGCACCAACGAGACGCTCTGCGAGCGCATATAACAGCAAACACTTCCTCGCCGTAGTTGTACCAACTACCAAAGTACAATTATGTGCAAGAACATCAGTACTACTGCTACAAGGGAAGCTAAGCTACTTAATTCTATAGAGCTTTGCTAATTTGCCTCTCAAATCTTGGTCTTGCTTATGTCGCAAGCCTACTAGTAACTAATTAATGGAGTGGTGAAGAGGTTTAGCATAAGTAGAGAGAGGAAGAGAGAGGGGGGTTAAAGTGAGTATTTGAGGTTGATGAGATGATGAAGCAATAGAGGGAGGCGACCTTTGTACCTGCAGAATCTCTGGATCCAAGGCAACAGTGCACACTACCACACCCTGTCCCTCCTAGGAAATTGTTCAGAAGTGCCCTCTTCTGGCCCCTCCAGGATTATTTTTATCTTCCTTTCACAAATATTTGGCCATAGTCACCATTATTAGGATTCATCGGAGATTAAGTATTTGAATTTTGGACAGGCGTCACCATCACCAACGTCTAATTGCTTTGCAGTGCCCAACTTGGGGAATTTTTTAACAGCAGTAACAGCTTTGCTAGCTGCTAAGAGTAGGAAAAGATGGCATCAGGGGTGAGCAGCTTCATCATGGAAAGGGTGTGTCTCAAGAGGGATAACATTGAATAACACGCACGTCACAGCCAGTAAGTTTGATCAGTTGATACTTAACAACCTGCAGTTAGATACCTTGCTGTAATTTTGGACTTTGCAGGGTGACAATTGGATTGCTAGTCAGAACTGAGAGGCAATGGGATCAATAGTTCAAATTGAAATAAATGGAATTGGAGTTCATCCTCTACAAGAATGGAAATCAAATCATATTTCTGTAAACTTCTCCAAGATATCCTCTTCCTGTACAAATAAGATTGGAGATCAAGTAGAAAAGGAGAAAACTCAGCTGCAGTAAACCAAAGATTCAAAATAATGATTTCTGTGGAATATATATTTAGCAAAATGACAACTCAGTACCTCACAAACTATAGATGTCAGAGGAAACAGAATGATGGCAACAACGAAGTTAGAAACGTATTCTTCATGTTGATAAATCATTCTCCTTCATTTTCAGGTTAGACTTGAGTGTTAGACACCTCGTTCCGTGATCACCCGGTAAGACCTCCAATGTAATTGTGGGCATATCAGGGTGACAATTGAACTACTGAGGTAGGAATAATTTATTTCCACTCTCCAGAGTTGAAAGTTATAACAAGAATAAAAACGAGACATCACAGCTGGTTACCCACTGGTAACACACATGACACAGAGGTTGAAGAAACAGTTCATTCCATGCAGTAACAATACTATAAACCCCTGACGGCAGAGGCTGTTTCCTGGCAGGAATGGATTGGATCTGAAGCTAACACAACATCAATGGAGAGGCTGTCACATGCTCCCGGTTAGATCTAATCTTGCCTTTCACACTGCCAGGAACTTAGTTAACTGCTGCCCATTTGTACTTTGTGTCAAGCGGGGTGGATTATACTAGTGAAAGTAGATGAAATTTTGCAGGCGCGCAGATCTAGATCTACCTTCCACCCTCCAAAATTCCTCTTGGTAAATGGGCAGCTCAGATTAGCCAGTGCAGAACTACTGATCCCACAGAAGATGATGGAATTTGCAGAGTATTTACATTGGAATCACAACTTCTATTTGCAGTGTTGGTTGTTTTACCAACAAGAGATGGTACATGCTGCTGCTTTTTACGGTAAAGAACATCGTACACAGATAAATGGCCAATGATCAGAAATATAAGTAACTTGCAATTAGAGTCATTTTTTGAAATCAGTGAAAACGCACCGACTGTGAATTGTGATTGAAGTATGCCTGACAAAATGTTTGCTGATGATCCCGCAGAAAATGATGGAATTTGCAGAGCATTTACACAGGAATCACAACTTCTATCTGCAGTGTTTGTTGTTTTACCAACAAGATACGGTACATGCTGCTGTTTTTACAGTAAAGAACATAGAGATAATTGGTGAATAATCGGAAGTACTACAATTAACAAGCAATTAGAGTCAAAGCATAACAACAACCTCTCCAGATCAATGGCTCTTCTACCTCTGTCCCTCCACAACCTTTCTTCGTCCGCGATCCCCCATATTAATTTGTGTTCTTATGCTTTGTTAAGGACTGTTATTACGCTCCTTCCAGACCACCTAAAAAATCGCCAGGTTTTTTTTGATACCCAAATCAATCAAGATCAGTGTTCATGAATTACAAGTAACATAGCATCGTACAGAAAACTGAAAGCTGGCACAAACAGCAAAGGCCTAACTTTTTTTTTTCAAATAAACACAAAAGCTTTGCGTCTCAGTTTACATGGATGCAAGAGAGTGGAGGCCACAATCTAGCATGTTTGCATACTGATAGAAGAATGCGTAAAAAAAGTACCATCATTTGCACAATGAAGGAGTTTTCAAGATTTTTACCCATGTCATCACCTAGATCTACCAACCTTAACTTGTTTTTCTAACTCCATTTGGTATCTTGATGCGCATAGCATCATCAATTTTGCTGGCAAGTTCCTGAATGGGTCTGCTCTCTTGATGCTTATGCATGTAATTCGTAACTGTATGCAGATCGACCTATAGTTGAAACTTGAAAGGCATCTCACTGTGTTATTTTTTATTATATTAAGTGAAAGTGATTAGTATGTCACGTGAGGCAGTGGACTCTAAGGATACGTTGCCGCGTGCTGTGTCGACCCACACGTCGATATTCCATTCGTTTGTAGGTCCCCATAGACATGGTGTGGCTATTGGTGGTACTCATGTGTTTCATCTCTAGCTGAAGAGGGTAAATTACATGTAAACATATATAAGAAATCGTACACACTGAAAAGAAAAGGTAGGTTTAAAGGCCAGGAAAAGCAAAGGTGGGCAAAATTCAAACAGAAATGGTAAGAGGAGAAAGGGACTCAACAACAGAAATATTTGAGAGCCAGCTTGCAAGTGACACAAACATGAACAAATATTGCATTGCCTAAGAATTGAAATGGTGCTAGTGAGAGAAACTAAGAAATAGGGAGAATCTAGGTATGAGGGACAGGGAGGTGGTAGGGCACATGGAGGGGTAAAAGGACCATGAAGAATACAATAGCACAAGGACAAGGATAGGCATCATGTGAGAACGAGATGGTGGAACAGATATGCGTAGATGATAGGTATCATTGGGAAGAGGTAGCCATTAGTTTAACTCCAAGCAATTAAGAGCAGGCATGATGTGTATCAGCAATAAACAAGTGATGTTAGTGCCTTAATTGATGCTGATGAATGAACCAAAAAAGAGCTTCCTGCGAGGGGTGGCCACTGGTGTGCAAACCCTTGTATTTTCAAATGAGAATTACAACTTTTTGATGATTAATGAGGCGCATGTCAAGGCAGACAAGCCGACTCTAAACAGTGAACAGTTTTGCTGAACATCAACTAATTTTTCGTTCATTTCAAATGGTTACCTGCTGAAAGATCCTTGCCTTGGCGGTGCTGTAGTAGAACACAGATCCATTTGCCACTGCCAGCCGAACCGCTCCAATTATATTGTATCATTTGCTGAAATTGTGCCCAGTCAATGAAGGAAATGTGTGCCTGCTATTAGAGAGAAAAGTAGAAGGATGTGTATTTACACTGACAGGCTCAAGGATCACACGGTAAGGTTACAACTTACAAACACAAGGAATTTTACTAGTTTAATTTTTCACATACGGACATACCTAGGCAGAAAAGGATCCAAGATAAACCGCGATCGAGGAGGAGTTGAGTTTCACGAAAACTCACGAAGAAATGCCATTTCTATTTTCCTTCAATAATTTCTCTTCATTTCCTCACAAGCTCAAAACTAATGTATAGCTAAATCTATGAAATAGCAATGAACAGAAATCAATAAAAATCTACTCACTGTTACCACCAAGAAAGCAGTGGGAAGATACACAGATTTAACTATAGTCATATAATGTGCGTAACTGTAAATTCCATCAACTTTGTAAGTAGAACTGTACATTTTTGCATTTATCAATCACACTAATCGTTTTTTCCATTGCTAAACATGGTTAACCGATCAATACAAAGCACCCTGGGATGGAGATGTAGACCACAAAAATCAACAGTTCTTTAGTGCACACGGTGGAATGATTAGAGATTCAAATATAGAATTGGTGGGCGGCCTATTCACACTCAAGCTATACATCTTTAGCTACGGTTTAATAATAAGATAGTAGTTCTTTAGAGAAACCTTCTCGGGAGCAGTGCCCGGGTTCTGAGCATAGTGGAATTGAGCGCTTTGATCTCTTTCCGCTCTAAGCAGCAATTAAGATAAAAGTATTCATATAGGAACTATAGCCGTAGCCATCTTCCTCTACTTGGTGTCTTGGTGACCTCATCACCTTTCATCATATGCACTTAATTTCGCAGTATATTCGTTACTTGTTCACCGTCAGCTCCAACCTTCTCCTGAATTTGTCATGTTGTTAATGGCTCCCAAGAAAGTGTAGTCTTACTTTTTACTGCACTTCTATACCATCAGAAAGAGGTTACAAGCGAAATGAAATGTACCAACTAGAAATGATTTTATCTGGAAACCGAAATTTTCTACAAGATAGAGTGGCTAATCATGGTGGTTCTCAATATCTCTTGCACCATGTTCTGTCAAATCAAATACTCATCAATTCGTCCATAGTCTTAGTCTCCATATATCATTGTTCATACTTATGTTTGTTTTGTTTCCAATACAAACATATGTTAGTTTGACACAATAATCGTGAGGTTCCATGGTCAAATGAGATGACATCAAGGTACAAAGACAATGTAGATAAAATCTTGAGTGTAATATCTCTGAAACAGATGAAAACATCTTTGCATTGAAGCTAATAAAACGGATTCCGTCTACGCGGTAAAACACATCTAAGAAGAATTCATGATTATAGAGAAACCAGCTGGAGAGAATCCCCTTCTATCACAGGAGACAGGGCACATAATAGAAGTATGGAGTAAAAGACAACAGTGCAAACAGTAAGTGATTTTATATGTAAGTATTCAGAAAAAAAAAATCACGTGCTAATGTGAAACATTGGTGACCAAATGTGATGTTAACAACATACTGGAAAACTTTGTGGGGAGGATTGCATCATCTCATAGTGGATCCTTCCTCAATTTAGGGGACCTGCCGCACTGTATTAATCATGAACAACAACAACAAAAAGACGATGAAAGGTACAGAGCACTTACACTTAGACAGTGTCAACGTACCGAACTATGACACTCTGCTATGATCCAAGAAAATGGACACGAATGAAGTCATGTTAGCCTTTTGCAACTCCAAGAGATATCCTGCAGTATGCCATGGCCCCCAAAAGCAGGCAAATACTGATGTCATATTTTTTTAATTCTACATTAATTGTTAAGGAAGCCTGTTTTTCATTCCAGCTGACAGTATGTGACTTTGTAGAGAGTTCTTCACTAACTTATGCATTCCTGATTCTAAAAAAAAAAATCCTATGGGGTTTTCATGTTGTACAAAGACATGCTGACCAAAAAAATTCTCCAACACAGAAGGGTCGAATTCTCCAAACCACACAATTTGACAGCAAAATAATCCTTATGCGCCTTACATAAAAAAAATATTGCTGCACGGCTTTACTTAGATAGGTATTGATTTACAATGCAAAAAGGATGCAAATAGTCAACATCAAGTTGATGAAAAATCTCATAGCTATGCATGAGCAGCTTTGATTTTGAATACTTGCCTGCAACTACAAAGGTACTAACAAAGCTTTCATGCTACGCCATTTTTTTTAAAAGTTTTCTCCTTTTTTGTTCAACATTGCACTCAGTTATATTGTATTCATGCACTCATCCTTCATGTTGCATATTTTTGCATAACAAGCAGAAGCTTCAAAGTTAACATCAGGATGGGACGACATATCCAAAAGCAACATTAAGTTCTTCAGAGGGTATAAGAAAAACAAGTTTTGTATATTAACGGAAATATCTACAAATAATTACATGGGCCATATATTGTTATGGAGCATATATTGTACATGAACATGATACGACTGCACAAGATTTAAGGGAGCAATATGAAATTTGTAATCACCGTACTATCTACTTCCATGGAATGAGATATAAGTTAAAAGAAACATGGTGTGAACTATCTCTGATGATCTGGTGCCATTTAGCGACAGGATCGTTGTAACCGGTAAAATGCCCAGAAACGATAAGTGTCACAGGTAAAAATATAGAGAAAAGATACTCCAAAAAGGATAATGAAGTAAATATACAGAAAAAGGTAGGGGCCAACGATTAACATCCAGGCAGTTACATGGCTCCAAGCACGCCTCAGGGGCGACACGCCGCTGACTTCTGGCGCCGCCATGCCGCCGAGGACCCTCGTCCGCCGGAGCCTGCGACGGCGAGATGCTGGCGCTGGAAGGCAGCCTACTTCGTGGAAGGCTCGCGGAGGTATGGATCGATTCTCCGATCGGATCATGGAATCGCGTTACTGTTGGATGACGCAGGGCTGGAAATCGAGAGGATTGTTGGAGATCGTCGAATCGTGAATGGATTGATGGTGAATTTCCCGAATCACCGGGTTCTGATCGGCCCGAGGATCGCGGAGGAACAGAGGTCTGCGCCATTGATCTCGCCGTCCCGTGCACGCGCGGGAGATTTGGCTTCGGGCTCCGGGCCCGCCATGAAGCTATGGCGGATTTCACCGCTAGGCCTCAGCCCAACACTCGTAGTTGCGAGTCCAGATCCGTGGGATATCTAATCCATCTACGGAGCGCATCTCCCACAACTATCCATCCCCGAACCCTAGATCGAGGGCGACGTGCGGCGTCGTCTTCGTCCAATCCACAGATCCTCCACGAAATCAAGCTCCATCGATCTCTCCTCCGAGATTCTGGGAAGGGGTGAGATCTCGGTGATTGTAGATCCTTCGTCCAAGTGGTTACCGAGATGGATCGACGCCCGCCTCGCCGCTCTCCGCCGCAGGCGATGCGTGGTGGATTTCATCGTCCACCATACAACCCTCGGTTCAGTTCGGCCGAGGAGAGGCGTGAAGATGAGAGAAGATGGGAAGAGGAGAGGCGCCAGGAAGCAGACAGGAGAAGGGAAGAGGAAGATAGAAGGTATGAGGCGGAGCAGAGGCGCAGATCTGAGGAGCGCCGCCGCAGTGAAGAACGAAGATCGGAGGAGGAATATCGTCGTGCGGAGACTATCCGCATCACGGAGAAGACAGCAAGGGAGCGAGCCTTGGCGCAGCGCCAAAGGAAGGAAGACATGGCGGCGACGAGCAACCGTGATCGATGGGCTCATCGTCAAGAGATGACCGGTGCGCGAGTGGACTCGTCCGTGAACTCCTTCGATACAGCACCCTCATCGGCTCCCGTGAATCAAAATACAAGTGGTGAGTTCGCTTAACCACCGCTAGAAATTCCGATCCGCTTGAGTCAAATGCGGCTAGATCAGCCAATACAGCTTCCATTGTTCCGTTAGCCAGCACGGCTCCGATGGGGTCCTGTGTACCGCCGTTGGCTGCTGTTGCTAGTAGAGAGGCCCCCTTGAGCTCTTTACCTTTCCAGAATGCTAGGAATGAGGACGTGCTGGGATGTTTGAACTGTGGGAAGAATCATCATATTAGTATTTGTCAGGAGAGGGATCCTTGGGAATATCGTGCACCATACTATGGAAGTCCCGACTTTGGTCAAGGTTTTTACATGATTCCTGCGAAGAGAAGCCGAAGTGCGCTCATTAGAACTTCGAATTATGCCCGGATAACTCGTTGTGCGAGGTGATGTTACTTTTAGAGATATGGAGCATGAATTCCAGTGTCCGGTCGGATACGATGGGGTACAAATGGCGTTTCTATGTTAAAGTGGCGGCTGAGAATCGCTTTGTGACCAGATTTCCTAATGCCAAATGTATTGAAGAGCTCTCACACTTTGGGAAATTCTTTATGAAGACAAGTACTCGATGCTATTATCAAAATTGAAAAATGGGCGGGTGACATTGAACCTTTTGTCTGTCATGGAGGAAACTTGGTTCGGAGTGAAGGGAATTCCTATGAGATACCGAAATAAATCTACGAGTGTACTATGTTGCAAGTATGGCTGGTGTACCCTTGGCTCTTGATATGAATTTTCTCGAGAAATTTTGCTTATGTAAGGGTAAAGATTGGGTGTCAGGACCCTGCTTTGGTCCCTAGCTCAAGAATTGGCACCATCAAAAAAGGGTTCTATGAGTTTCAATTCACCAGGGAAGTGATTGATCCTTCCTCTACACCTGCTAATTATTATGCTGCAGTTGTGGAAAATGCTGATGGTGGTACACAGCAGAGCTCACCAAAAAGGCAGAGGACTGGAAGAGAGGAAGAGAGGAATGCTGCAGAGGACAATGGGAATGTGAATATAAATGCTACTGGTGGAGGGAGCTCCCAGAAAAATCAGCAGAGCTAGTAACACCGAGTCCGAGAAGGGAAAAAAGTTGTAGTCGGTTCCTCAAGTATTTCGATGAGTTGTCTCGAATCCTTTGCTACAAAAGTTAACGAGCAATGGGACTTACATCCGTTAGCGCCGAGGGTAATGCTACATCTTCCTCTGCCGATGGTAACGAGAGAATCAAATTCATCTGCTATTCCACCACTCCGGGAGGTTCATAGGGATGTTGTTACTGCCCTTGCTCGGGAAATACCTGCAGATATGTCCGAGATACCGTGCCAGAGAACAATGAATCCTTCAGAAAATTTCTTGGTACTCTGACCAAGAATGGTAGTGACAAGGTCTTTATGCACCAGAAGACATATCAAAATGTGATGGAACCAATCATTGAGGACCAAGAAATGCATGTGCCAGAGCAGCAAGATGGTGTGAATGATAATCTGGATATGGTGGATTATGGCAGCAGTGGAGAAGAAGATAGTGAACAAGGTGATGAAGAAGAAGGAGAGTTTGTACAGGGTGTCATCATGGGTTTAGCTGCTCCTTCCCTTGAGCATGAAAGAACTGCTGTGGTCATTCCTATGGATGGACCTCAACCTGAAAATGAACTCGTTACAAGATGAAATGCGGGAAAGCTCGACACAGGAGGAAAATCTGGCTATAAATACAAGGAGGCAAGATGGGAGAGATAGAACAAGGGTGCAGGAGGAACAACCTACCAGAGCCAGTTCAAGAATTGCAGGACATCCCACAACAAACAGAAGGACTGATGATGGGACAAGACAGCATAATCAGGCAGGATCCATCCCGAGTACAAATCTTAACTCGATAAACTCCTTGCTCGTTTTAGATGATAATGATATTTGTGCTAGAGCTTTAGAAATGGGGTTGCTCCTGG
Source organism: Lolium rigidum (assembly GCF_022539505.1). Taxonomy (NCBI): domain Eukaryota; kingdom Viridiplantae; phylum Streptophyta; class Magnoliopsida; order Poales; family Poaceae; genus Lolium; species Lolium rigidum. The sequence continues at coordinate 75,494,195 of NC_061511.1, read as the reverse complement.
TTCCTTTGATCCGGAAAAAATTAATCATATCAAAGCTCTAGAAATAGCTAGACACAATCCGGTCGACAAAAAAAGTAAGAATGTAAATGTTCAAGAAACTGAAACTGTTTCACGTCGGTGAACATACTTTGCTTCTGGGATTTGGTGAGGAAGAGATGGATGATGAGGAAGGTTATACTCCTTTTATATCAAAGAAAAATAGAAAAAGAATGAAGTCAGCTTGTAAGATACAGAGATCCCTGGAGAAGTATAGTCAGAGAAGGATGGAGTTGGGAGCACGAGTCCGGTTTATGTGTCTGCCCAGGAGAAGGTCAACAATGATCACCCCGTGTGTGGCATTGTGGCTGGATCCGAGGATTAGGAGGAAAAATCCCAAATATTTATGATAGGTGCCAGCTTGAACTCGTAGAGGAGGGGGAAGAAAGGTATGAGCATTTTCCTGTCAGATTTTGTCAGAGATCAGCAGCTTGATTTCATTGGTTTACAGGAGACCATTAAGAAAAATTATAGCCCTTCCTTTTTTAGGAAAATTGATCCTGGGAATCAATTTTCCTGGAAATGGATTCCTTCTATTGGAAGGACTGGAGGTATTCTGGGTGGTTTCAGGAATTCCAGGTTTGATATTATTGATACTGTGATGGGAAGATTTTATATTTGTGTGACTCTACAAGATCTGAAGCTGCAGAAGTTGTGGAAGTTGGTGTTGGTTTATGGTGCAGCACAAGATACTGACAAGGAAGATTTTTTAGTGGAGCTTGGGGAAGTATGCTGTAATCAAAATTTGCCTATGTTAATAGGGGGGGATTTCAATATTTTGAGATTTCCTTCTGACAAGAACAAGGCTATGAGAAAGAACAAATGGTCCGATTTGTTTAATGCTATTATCAATACATATGAGCTTAGGGAGATTGAGATGTCTGGTGGTCAATTTACTTGGTCAAATAATCAAGCTATTCCTACCCTGGAGAAATTAGACAGATTTCTGATGACTACTGATTGGGAAAAAATGTTTCCTCTGGTAACTGTTCATAAAATCTCCAGAGAAGTATCTGATCATAATCCCATTATACTGGATACTTTGGAAGACAGAGAACAGGGTAGTAGAAATTTTAAGTTTGAAAAAAGCTGGCTCAAAGAGGATGGTTTCTTGGAAAAGGTTGGTGAAATCTGGAGACAATCCGTACATGCAAAAAATTCCCGGAGGTTGTACAAATCAAACTGAAAAAAGTGAAACAATACCTCAAAGGTTGGGGAGTAAATATCAGAGGAAAAGATAAGAAGAGAAAGCAAGACTTGCACATGGAACTGGATATACTGGAAGATCTGGAAGAGAAAGGGTGTATTTCCAGTCTTCAGGCTTGCAGAAAATCCCGTATTCGGTAGAGCTTTTGTCTCTTCGGAAAAAGAAGAAGCTTTCGGCAACAAAGATCTAGGGAGAAGTGGTTGTTGCAAGGTGATAATAATACTAGCTTTTTTCATAGAGTTGCTAATGGGAGGAAAAGAAAAAGAACTATGTTCTCCCCGAAAGATGGAGACAAAATTATTCAGGGGACTTCGCCCCGATGGAACATGCTACTGATTTCTATAAGCAATTGTTTGGTCCTGTTATAGATTCTGGTGTAAGATTGGATGACAGTATCTGGGATGAGAGTGAGAAGTTGAATGAAAATGACAGAAATATTCTGGATACTCCTTTTACTGAGGAAGAGATTTACCATGCAATAAGTCAGATGGAGAAGAACAAAGCAGCTTGGTCCCGATGGTATTCCAATAGAATTCTACCAACATTGCTCGGAGTGTGGTGAAGGATGATATGATGAGAATGTTCAATGATTTCCATAATCATCATATCAACCTGGAGAGAATTAATTATGGTATTATCACACTTATCCCAAAAAGTGATGATGTCAAGTAATTCGAAGTATAGACCTATATGTCTCGTTGCGAGTGCTGTTTAAAATTTTCACAAAAACTATGACAATAAGGGTGGAACCTGTAATGAACAAGTTGATACATCCTTGCCAAAATGCTTTTATTAAGGGAAGATTCATTGCAGATGGAGTGATGCTTTTGCAAGAAGTTCTGAGAGAATCCAAAGCCAGGAAAAAACAAGGTGTGGTACTAAAAATAGACTTTGAAAAAGCTTATGATAAAGTCAACTGGAATTTCCTGATTGATTGCTGCAGACAAAAAGGTTTTAGTAATAAGTGGATTGTTTGGATTAAAGAGGCAGTAACTAAAGGTACTCTTAGTGTTAAGATTAATGATAAAGTGGGCCCATACTTTGGCAGTTACAAAGGTGTTAGACAGGGGGATCCTTTTGCTCCTTTCCTGTTTAACATGGCTGCCAACAGTTTATCAAAAATGATAATGTCTGCTCAGAATAATGGCTTGATCAGAGGGTTAGCTGATAATATAGTGGAGAATGGTGTAGCTATCCTTCAATATGCGAGATGATACTATCTTGCTTTTGCAAGATGACATGGAGGGAGCAAGGAATTTAAAGTTGTTATTGTACATATTTGAGACAATGTCCGGATCTGAAAATAAATTTTGAAAAAAGTGAGACAATGCTAGTAATGGAAGATACTCGAGAAACTGGAGAATTATGTGGAATTGTTTAAGCGCCGTAAAGGGGATTGGCCTTTTCATTACTTAGGTACTCCGGCTTGTGCCAGAAGATTATCTGTGGCAGAAATGCATTTCATGGGGGAGAAAATGAAGAAGAGTATGGGTGGATGGATGGGTGGAGCCATGTCTATTGGAGGTAGACTAATAAAAATTGATTCCTGCCTATCCAATAGTGCTGTCTATCAAATGTCCATGAGATTGTTGCACAAGACTACTATTGAAGAAATTAAGAAACCTATTAGGGCCTTCTTCTGGGCTGGTGATGCAAATAAAAGAAAATATCACTTTGTTAAGTGGAGATGGATATGTAAGCCCAAAAGTAAAGGAGGTCTGGGGGTTAAAGACTTGCACAAATTCAATATAAGCTTGATGTGTAAATGGTGGTGGAAGCTGGAGAATGAGGAGGGACCTTGGCGAGTTTCATGAGAAAAAAATACCGGGTGATGCGGGGATTCGGTGGGCTAGGCACGTAAACAGGGATTCTCCTTTATGGAAAGATATGTTGCATGTGAGAGATATTTATCTCTGTGGTAGAAGGATGTCGAGTAGGAAATGGTCAGTAGAACCGGCTTACGGAAGGATGCTTGGTGTGGTCATACACCTCCGATGAACAAATTCCCCGAAATATATAATATCCGCAATGAGCAAGCAATCTCTGTGGCCGATGCTGCCCGGATGGGATGGAGGCTCTCCTTCGGGAGATGGTTGTCCGAAGATTTGCGGATACAGTGGTGTGGTCCGGTGAATATTCTGAATCGGAGGGGTTTATCCGACAATGTGGATAAACCAAAGTGGAAGTGGACAAAAAATAGGCAATTTCATCGTAAAAAGTGTCTATAAGCATATTTGTGGAAGTGGAATGGATAGATCCTTCAAGCATCTATGGAAGAGCAAAATTCCATTGAAAATCAAGATCCGGCTCGGTTAATTTGGCATAATGCCATTGCCACTAAAGACAACTTGTCGAAGAGAAATTGGAAGGGTGACCCACTATGTCAATTCTCGCTCCACACATGAATCTATACTACACCTGTTTTTCTCTTGTCCCGCAGCTCAATATATCCGGAGCTCGGTGGGGATGACCGTGGGTGCTCCCACTCGTCCTGGATCTTTTGCCCAATTTTTCCGGTGGATGCCACGAGTATTCCAATGCGAGTCGCAACGTCCGGATTGCTGGCATTGCCGCTATCTCGCCGGGCAATCTGGAAAACGCGTAACAGACTCATGCTTTGAGAGAAAACTCTGAAAAATCCTGTTGACTTAATTTTTCTTGCAACCTCTTTCATGAAATACCGGGCAGGTGCTCACTCGGATGCTCGAGGCGGCGCAACTCCGGCAGGGAGCCGATGCTCTCATTGATCTGGCGCTGGGTAATGGCGGGGGAAACAGAGACGACAATGCGGCGGGGATCAATCCACTCCTACGACTGGAACAAGGTGGTGAAGATATGGACACTGAGGATCAGACCGGCACAGATGTTGAAAACATGCAATCCTGATGGAAGCCCTTTCGCAAAAGTTGTTCTGTTGATATGGTGGTTCAGGATGGAGATCTCCTTGCTACCTGGCTGATGCTTTTGTTCACCTCTGTGTGATGTTGCCTGTTTCTTTTCTTTTGGCCTGGAAGTTTGCTTTTGTGTCATGTTAGTCAGTTGCCTATGACATACTTTGCCCTGTGTTGGTTGGTGTGACTTGTAAATATAAACAGGCTGAAACCTGACGCTGTATTTTCGTTATCCCATGATAATGAAAATTCGATCCCGGTGGGGGATTGCTTGGAAAAAAAAAAACGAATGAAACCAAATAAGAAGAAAGGAACTGATGAATGAATAACAATTGCGCTTCTGCTTCACATTCCCAGAAGATTGAAGAATATTGGGGGAGTCCCGTTGAGGCCAGTAAATTGGGCTAACTAGTTGCCTAATTTTGTAATGAAATGGCACCCTCGGCCAATCCAGGCACAGGCAACTCTCTCTATATATGTCATATGAAAGAAGCATCTAAAGCAAGGCATGCTGCCATTCAACAGTCAAAAAGATGAGCAAAGTTATGTTGAATCATGAGTGAATCGAATCAATGATGGTTCCTCAAACTTAGAGCTCACTCCACATGAAAACAACTACACATTAAAAAAACGATACAGAATTGCTTCTCGTTTCACTCCACAACTGTGATGTAGTAACACCTGAGATTAACCTGCAGCCAAGAAGACTAATACCACTCCTGGGAATCACGAGTCCTCTGCGATCAGGAGACGAGAAGAACAAACGCGAACCCAAATTGGCGAAATGACGAGGACAGACTTGGCTGGGAGGAGAGTAGGAACGGAGGTTTGAATGGGAAGAACCTCGCGCTGGGAACGAAACGGGGCGGCTCCGAGCTTCTCCCACCGGCCGCGGCTCACCCACGAAACCAGAACGGCCGCCGCCGCCGGGCACGACGGCCGCCATCTCTCCGTTGGGTTGGGCCAGACCGTCGAACTCCACCCATTTGAGCCCGTGTGCTTGACCACGAAATCCGGCCTCCAAGCCCAATGGGCTGCTAGACGGAAAAAGCTCTCTTGGGCCCAATGACACATAAGCCCATGAAAACCTGGGCTTACAAGCCCAGGCCCAGCCAGGACTTCCGCGGTCTACTGGCAGGCAGTCGTAGTCTTCTCCTTCCGTCCGGGAAACCAAATCCCACCGACCTTAGATTGCCTCCAGCTCCGGCGAAATCGCGATAGCGATGAACGCGTCGCAGTTCATGGACAAGCAGATCCTCGGCCTCGCGGCGGCGGGCGCCGCGTCGTCGCCTCCCTCAGGCGCCGGCGCCGGCGGGGGCGGTGGCAGTGGCGAGCTGTTCGATCTGATGGGCCCCAACCCGCAGGAGGAGGACGTGGTGGAGAGCCACGACGACCTCCACGCGCGCCGGGGCGGCAGTGGCGCCGACGAGGTGGTGATGCCCAGCTACGACTTCCAGCCCATCCGCACCGCCGCTGCCCCGGCGCCCGCCGCGTCGGCCCCCGCGCCGAACGCTTGGGGGTCGCTCGACTCCAATGCCGCGTCTCCCACCCTTAAGGTAATAGCGCTTGGCCACCTCCCCGCCGATGGCGCTGTGGTAGATCTGTTTGTCACGCCCGTTCACCCGCGAACCAAGGAAACATATGTTCATTAAGCTTGTTTATTATTATTAGGTCGCACGCTTCCTGTTTATGGGAGTTTAGCTCTAGACACTGGTAATTGCTAGGTAGTGTTGCGGTGTTGCCCTGTTCTATTTTAGAACTTCGTTACGGTTAGAATCCAATTCATGTGGTTGCTCTTCTTTTGGCACTACATGATTCAACATAGAAATTAAAAAACAAAAAAAATGGCCCTTGTGGTTCCGGTGCTTTGTGAAAGGCAATGCATCTTCCCATCATCAAAGGGATATACTTGCACACGCTATGAGTGCCCTGTGGTTTGCCTAGGTAATTTACCCGATGAGTTGCCCATCCACGGTAGTAACACTACATTACTATAGAACTCCCTGGACCCATGATAGCATTTGAGAGATAAGCAGATGTTGATCTGACATAGTATTTTGTAGTTACTTTTAGACGGGTGCAGATGCTGCTCTTGCAATGGCTCTTTGTTTGCAGCTTGTTGGTGATTTAAGCTCTATGGTTGGCTCGTTTACTCCTTGTAGTCTTATATGCATCATAATGTTCTGAAGCATGCATGCAAATGCAATGTTGTGCAACTTGGCTAGGTGACAAACCATATATGTCCGATTTCCTACACACCACCCCTCTAATCTCATGTACGATTGCTCAACCTTAACCGATTTATGTGTGCTCACCATGCACTTTGGAAGAAAAGGCGGCGGTGTCACTTCATGACTCCCTGTCCCTTAGCATGGCTCCAGTGAGCTGCATTTCTAATTACTATAAACTGCCTTGTGGCTGACTTTGCCCAGAGCCCATGACAGCATTTGTGCGATAAACAGATGATGGTATGACAATAGTATTTCGTAATTACTTATAGATGGTTGCAAATGCTTCTCTTGCAATGGCTCTGAACAGCGATTTACTTAAGCTCACCATGCACTTTGGAAGAAAAAGTGGCAGTAGCACTTCATGAATCCGTATCACTTATCATAACTCCAGTGAACTGCATTTCCAGTAACTATTGCAAAATCAGTTTGGTTATGTGTATAATCATTGGGTCATGTCCATAACCACCAATCCTTTGTGGACACTAGGCAGTCCAGCTCCAGCGTATCCTAGTTATATATGCATGCAAAGTTATTATGTTCTTCATATTTCTTGTTAGTGGTATGGTACGCAATTTAATGACCACTGATTGAGTATAACTGTATAAGTACTACTACACGGGCACTCAGGGAACTTGTTCATATTCATCATATCCTTCTTTCATTCTTCAGTTCTTGTGATGCATGATTGTTATCACTTCATAGTGCTTTTCTCTTTCCTTATGATAAATGTATGCTTACTATGTTTCATTTACTTTACAATGCAAAGAGTGCTGCTATAGTGGAGCCTCGTGTACTAAAGAAACTTAGTCATGAAGAAGAAAGGAGCAACTTCAATGCAGTCACTATAGCAGACATTGATCGCACCATGAAGAAATATGCTGATAACTTGCTACATGCACTGGAAGGTGTAAGTTCAAGACTTGCACAGCTGGAGGGCAGAACACACCATCTCGAGGGTTCTATTGGCGAGTTCAAGTTAACAGTTGGTAATTACAATGGCAGCACTGATGGAAAACTAAGGCAATTTGAGAACACACTGCGGGAGGTAAGCTTTATTCCAACTCCTCTCCCTGAAAGTGAACATCCTCCATCAGTGAATATCTGGCCCTGTTGACGAGTTGATAGTCGCTGGAAACATATTTTCATCAATTTGTTTTGTACCATTCCCAAGATTTCTTCAGTGACTAGACTAATTATGTATGCACTACTTGCAGGTTCAAGCAGGTGTGCAGATTTTGCGTGACAAGCAGGAAATTGTTGAGACCCAGATCCAACTTACAAAGCTTCAAGTATCTAAAGCGGAGGATGTTCAGCCAGAAAATGCCAGTGCTGGGCAGATAGACTCACAGCAGCAGCTGACTGCACCTCAGCCAACTGTTCAACCACAATATCAAGCCCAGCCCCCTTCCCAACCACCAGCACTCCCTACTCTTCCTGCTCCCAATGCGCCACCACCACCGATGGTTCACAACCAACCTCCACCACAATTCCAAGCTCAATTACCGCATCACCAGATGCAACAAGTGCCACCAGCTCCATCTGTGCCAACCATGCCGCAGGAATCCTACTATCCCCCACCTGCACAGCCAACAGAGGCTGCACACCAGCAATACCAAGCACCACCAGCCACGCAGCCACAAGCACATCCAGCAGCACCACAGCATTATCAACCCCCGCCTCAGTATGCTCCATACTCTCAACCTCCACCGCCTGGAAGTGTTAACCCCCAAACTGCAGCCCCACCCTTGCCCCAACAGCAAGAAGAACCAGCACCTTATGGGCCTCCTCCTCAGAGCTATCCACCAAATATGCGTCCACCGTCCCCGTACATGCCACCACCCGGCGGACCTGCTCCTCCTTTCTACGGGCCAAATCCTGGCATGTACGAGCCGCCAGCAATCAGGCCTAACTCTGGGCCACCACCATCCTACAATGCTGGATACAAACAGCAGGGAGGCGGCGGTTATCCTGAGCAATATGGTTACAGTGGGTCTCCGTCTCACCGTGGTAATGCCGGAGTGAATGCGCCCTCACCCTTCAGCCCCACAGGAGCCCCTTCTGGCGGCAGTGGCAACTACGGCAAGCTCCCTACAGCTCAGATACTACCCCAAGCAGCACCTGTGAGCTCTACATCGAGCGCCTCCTCCGGCAACAGAGTGGCGGTCGACGATGTGGTGGATAAGGTTTCTACCATGGGTTTCTCGAAAGAGCAAGTGAGGGCTACTGTGCGGAGGCTGACGGAGAACGGTCAGAACGTGGATCTGAACGTGGTGCTAGACAAGCTGATGAATGGCACGGACGCGCAGCCTCCCCAGAAGGGCTGGTTCGGGCGATAAGCCCGGCTCTGCTTAGCTAGGGCCGTTGCTGGCTCCTGGAGCAGCATGTGTATATTGATCACTGAACATTTTGTGCATTCATCTGAGGAACTGGGCAGGGCTGGAGGGACAATCTGGTTGGTTTGTTGCTGCAGAACGCGCAGCTTGTGTTCGATAGCTCTTGCTTTCACATGTTAATGGCTAGTACAATTTATCCATTGTCTGAGCCGCAAAAGTTCTCTAGTTTATTTGCTGATTCCTCTGAGACTTGTCTGGTGATGGATGGATTGCAATTTTCTTTCGTCTCTATCTATCTAATAAACCAAAAGGTTATGCAAAGAAATACACTTAGGCATTTGTCTAACCTGTCCATGAACTGGCGCTATCGTCTGCCCAAGACGACACGCCTGATCTGCTCAGGACATGTCCCATGTCATTATCGTGTGGTTGTCGTTCTGTGATAACAAATCTCACCGAGGTTTGGCACGGCACTAGTAGCAACCAGGCAACCAGCCGTGCACTTTCACCATTATCTCTGGGTTATCTCCGCTACGTAGATCTCACCAGGACCAGTGGACCACGATTAGAGCATCTCCACTCGTTAGCGCACCCTACGTCCAAATCCGGCGAAATTTTCGTCCGGATTGGAGGAAAATTTGGCCTGGGGGTGCCGAAGTTCCAGCCGTCCCCCGGCAGGAAACCCCCAACCTCGACCATTTGACATATTTCAAACAAATTCGACATAAAATTTAACAAGCTCGGCGAACAAGTTTAACAAGTGCTGAAACAAATTCGGCGATAATCAGTACAATGTTTAACAAGTGCTGAAACAAATGAAGCACACAATTTCACAAGTTTTGAAATAAATTAAGACAGACTAGTTGGCGTCGGCGTTGGCGTTGCCTCGGAGCGTCCATATATGCTCCACCAGATCATCTTGCAGTTGTTGATGCATTGTAAAGTCTCGAATCTCCTGGCGCATAGCAATGAAGGCGGCCCATGTGATTAGGCTGTGCAAGAGGACCCTCTCTCTCATATGGTGCTTCTTGCTCAGCCAGAGGAACCGAAGGTTTTCGCTCATTTTCAATAATCATATTGTGTAAGCACACACAACAATTCACCACCTCCCACATCTGATCTTTGGACCAAGTCATAGCGGGGAACCGGACGACAGCAAATCTCTGCTGGAGGACACGAAATGCACGCTCGACGTCTTTTCGGCAAGCTTCTTGTTTCTTGACAAACTCGTAAAGTTTGGGGGTGCTAGGTTTCGAGATAGTCTTCACAAATGTTGCCCACTTTGGATAGATACCGTCTGCAAAGTAGTATCCTTTGTTGTAGTGCCGACCATTGATCACATAGTTCACCGGGGGAGCATGACCCTCAACAAGCTTGGAAAAGATCGGGAAGCAGTTTAGGACGTTGATGTCATTGTTGGATCCAGGCATACTAAAGAAAGAGTGCCAAATCCAGAGATCATGGTAGCCACTGCTTCAAGTATCACAGTGCAGCCGTTTTTGTGACCCTTGTACATTCCCTGCCACGCAAACAGACAGTTCTTCCATTTCCGCATGTAGTCAATGCTTCCAAGTATCCCTGGAAAACCCCTAGCTTCATTTGTTGCAAGGATCCTCTGAGTGTCTTCGACAGTGCGTGATCTCAAGTAAAAGTCCCCGAACATTGCTATGACGGCCCTGCAGAACCGGTAGAAACAATCAAGGGCGGTGGACTCCGCAATCCGAAGATAGTCATCTGCACCATCACCGGGAGCTCCATACGCCAGCATCCTCATAGCCACTGTGCACTTCTACAGTGACGAAAATCCAACCAAGCCAGTGCAATCCGCCTTGCATCTGAAGTAGGGGTCAAAGTCTCGATGACATACACAATTTGCAGAAATAGCTTTCTGCTCATCCTGAAACGATGCCTGAAAACAGTCTCACCGTGCAATGGATTGTTGGAGAAGTAGTCGGCGTACAACATGCAGTAGCCCTCCATTCGTTGTCTCGGCTTGCACTTCCGGCGACCTGGTGCCGACCCACCACGTCGACCAGTTGTCACCCCGGCGTACATGCTTGATAAGCAACCGAGGATCATCATGTGCTCCTCGTCTTGGGCGGCGGCTGCCATCTATTCTCGCATAAGCTCGACGAACATCTGCTCCTCCTCTTCGTCCGAGTCCATGGCCGGCGAGGCAAATGGACGAACACCTGACGGGCGTGGTCGAGGCAACCCGAGCTGCAAACGACGAGGAGTAGGCCGTCGTCGGAAAACAGGCCGGCGGAGGAGCAGCCAGATAGGCCGTCGTCGAAAGACGGCGGAATATAGGCAGGTGGGGAAGGAGGGACGGCGGAATCTGGGCAACAAGCCGGCGGGTGGTGCCGGCGGCGAGAGAGATACGAGGGGTGGGGGAGATTTTGAGCGAGGTGGCGGTGGGGTTCGTGTGTCGAGTCACCGACAGATCGGGCCCTTCCCCGCTTTTCACTCGTCCGGACTCCTCGATAGATCCCCGGGGGACCAGGGTTGACGCGGGCTCGCCGGATGGATGAAGGGTCAAATCCGAACGAAAACAAGGAACCGGGTGTGCGACTGGACCGAATTTTACAGTCCGGATGAAAAAAACATCGCTCGGGGGCCTGGTCGGGGAGACGAGTACGAGTGGGGATGCTCTTACACTCTCGCAATTCTCGGACAACGAAGCTACTGTGCTAGCAGCTCACAGTCACATGGCTTGGCGCCTCACACCAGGCCGCTGGTCTACGTGAGCTGCTTGCTGCATCGGTCCAAAGTCTGCTATTGCGCGGCCACCCACCGCAGATCAGCCATCGCCGGCCGCGTGTGTGCGTGCTCGCACGCATGACATTCCTTTGCGTGCCGGCAGTCTTCCTCGCTTGCGCCGCCCCCAGCACGGGACATAAAACCACCGGCCTCCTCGGCGACGCTCAGCAGCAGCGGAATATCATTCCGGCGAGTGGCACGAGAGGCAAGTTGGTTGCTGCGCGCGCAGGAATGTCAGGAATGGACGGGGATGCTCCGGCGCCGTCGGAGCCGGTCGTCGCGCCGGACGCCGTCATCAACCTTGAGCTGTGCGTGTTCGTTCTTCCGTACATAGATTACGCACAGAAAGTTTCAATCTGACAGTGTGCTTCATTTGCCTTCGCACCGGGTGGCGTCTGTGCGTGCGTGCAGCGGCGACCCGACCATGTACGAGGCGTTCTGGAGGGAGGCCGGGGAGCGGGCGGCGGTGGTGATCCCGGGGTGGTGGGGGATGAGCTACACCTCCGACGCCGGGAACCTCTGCTGGTTCCTCGATCCGGAGTTTGAGCGCGAGGTGCGCCGCCTCCACCGCCTCGTCGGCAACGCAGCGGTCGACGACGGCTACCACCTCGTGGTCGGCACCGGCGCAACCCAGCTTTTCCAGGCGGCCATGTACGCGCTGTCCCCCGCCGGCGGCGACCGGCCCGTCGGCGTCGTGTCGCCCGCGCCATACTACTCGGTAAGTAACTACTGGATCAAGTGACAAAGCAAATCCAACCATAGATTCAGTTCATTACATTCGTGGTCGTGGCAGTGAGCGGCTGACATGGTGTGCGCGATCTTGGACGACATGTACAGTCGTACCCGCCGCAGACGAACCTCCTCCTCTCGGGGTACTACCGGTGGGCCGGCGACGCCAACGCCTTGGACGGCGGCAACGACGGCCACATCGAGCTGGTCTGCTCGCCCAACAACCCGGACGGCGCCATCCGCGACGCCGTGCTGAGCGGCAAGGCGATCCACGACCTGGTCTACTACTGGCCGCAGTACACGCCCATCACGGGCGCCGCCGCCCACGACATCATGCTCTTCACCGTCTCCAAGATCACGGGCCACGCCGGCACCAGGCTCGGGTGGGCGCTCGTCAGGGACCGCGACGTGGCCAAGAAGATGGTCTACTTCGTTGACCGGGCCGCCATCGGCGTGTCCAGGGACTCCCAGCTCCGCGCCGCCAAGCTCCTCGCCGTGGTCTCCGACGCCTACGACAACGCCGACAGCGGCGGCGGCACGCGGCTCCGCCTCTTCGACTTCGCGCGGCAGCGCATGGCAGAGCGCTGGCGCGCCCTGCGCGCCGCCGTGGCGGGCACCGGTGCCTTCAGCCTCCCGGAGGAGACCACCGGCTACTGCAACTTCACCAAGCAAACCGTGGCGGCTTACCCTGGTACGGTAACATGTGACACACCCGACCCACGCACACCGATTCCACCATTATCGCAGCTTGCTCTGAATTATCATTGCCTTGCGCTCGCGATCTTGTGCAGCATTCGCGTGGCTGCGCTGCGAGAAAGACGGCGTGGAGGACTGCGCCGAGTTCCTGCGCGGGCACAGCATCGTGGCGCGGGGCGGGGAGCAGTTCGGGGGAGACGCCAGGTGCGTCAGGGTCAACATGCTGGACAGGGACGGTGTATTCGACATACTCATACGGCGCATCTCCTCCATAACATTATCACCATGATTATGCACAATCAGACTGGATTCCAGGACAGGATTTTGATAATCTCATCTGCTTAGCTATAGTTTCTTGTACATGATGATTGGTGCGAGTTTATCCAAACGCTGAATTTTACAATGGATCGTGTCCTTGCTATAAAAGTATACTAGGCATCACCGGGTAAAATTGCAAAACATCTCCCGCCTTTATAGCCGCGTGCGACCATCTTCACCGGCATGCCCCATATAGTAGCCCGCAGCACCGGTATAGTTGCATGGAACGCGCCGGCGGAAGCTTAGTTTAGGAAAGACCGTTCCACAACGACGGGCCCTATACAGCTAGTCCCCCAAAAGGTTGATTTTTCGTTTTCACCAAATTATAACGTTTTTCATAGTTTTAAACAATATTACAGTGTTTAACACACAAATTATTTCACATAAATGGTTCAAACATATAAGTTAAATTATTCATACAAGAATTCAAATAAATAGCAATGCAACATGTTCATGAATCATGTGGTGTTTCCTCTGCACCCACAAATACTCAACTAGATCATTATGATGTAGTTGAGTATCAACACCTGCATCTCTGATTTCTTGATGCATCTGGAGGAAAGCATCAATCTAGGCCGGTACCTGCTCAACCTTAGCAAGAGGTCCCTAAAAATCAAATGGGTTGTCATCATCTATTGGTGTGTCACGCTCACTCTCAATGATCATGTTGTGTATGATCACACAAGCGTTCGTCGCCTCTCACATCTGAGACTCCGACCAGGTGAGAGCAGGGTACCGAACAACGGCAAAATGCTGCTAGAGCACACCAATAGCCCGCTCGACATCCTCGCAACATGATTCTTGGCATGTCACAAAATAAGATTCCTTCTCCGTAGTAGGATATCTGATTGTCTTCACAAATGTAGGATACCGTGGATAGATACCATCAGCTAGATAGTAGACATAATTGTATGTGTGGACGTTGATCTCAAAGTTAATGGTCGGCGCATGTCCCTCACCTAGCCTTCCAAACACCGGAGAGCGCTGAAGCACATTGATATCATTGTGAGTTCCTGCCATGTCAAAGAAAGCATGCCAAATCTAGAGGGAGGGAATTGCACATTCCACCAGGTTTTGTTCATAGTGTTGCACAGATCACCTCATCTATGAAAATTTTGCACAATCCACCGGGTCTTGCTCTAATGAGTTGCAAGAAAGTCTAATTCCCTACACTAGTAGAAAAGGTCCTTTAATCCCGGTTTATAAGGACCTTCAGTCCCAGTTTGGCAACCGGGACTGGACTTTCGGGATTAAAGGCCCTCCCCTTAGTCCCGGTTCAAATGTAGGCCTAAAAGGTCCTCCACGTGGTGCGGCCAGGGGGCTCGTGGTGGAGGACCTTTGGTCCCGGTTCGTCTGACGAACCAGGATTAGAGGGTCTATGCCGCGGTAGAGAAAATGGTTGTTTCTCTGCCGCGGGAGAGGTTTATGGTGGAGCAGCGTTTCTCTGTCGCGGTAGAGTTTCAGGGTTTTATATTATTCATTCAATTCTGCAATGCATACATCGTTCAAAAAATCACAAACATCTTCATGAAATACCGTACAAGTAATGCATGTTTACAATATATAAAGCCGGGACCAAAGGTACCATATCTATTCATATCTCTAAGCCATAGATATATGAACTCCCGATGGTATTCTCCAGTTCGAGCTATGACCTCCCTAACAAAGAATCCCGCAAGTTTCTCTTGAATTGCTCGTAGGAGATCCTCTGTTAGGAGAGAGTCCCGCAGGCGTTCCATCTACATTAAAAAAAAGGAGATCAATATGTATGAAAGGTAATAAAATAAGATTGTGAAATATTATTCAATGGCATGTATAGCCACCTCCGGGTCCTCGTGACAGGTCATCTCGCAAATGAACTCGCAGACGTAGTATCCACATAAGTTATTCTCGGGTTCCTGCTTCAAACACTTTACGAAAAAATAGTTCAATCAAACTAATAATCAAGAATGATAATGCATGGTAATGAAACAAAAATTCAAAGAGATTTAGGGGCATATAGCTATAGTACTACTTACAGGATAATCTTGAAATGTAAGCTCCGGTTTCCATTCACCCCTAGCAGTTGTGATGAACCGTTTCCAAGCCCTGTCCGATAAAGAAAAATGAGTAAATGAGTTATTGATTAGTTGATATCATCAAATGAGAACAGATGAAGACGCCGATACGATATTGATTGAAATTACCTCTGGAGCATGGCAGCCATGTTCGCCCATTGCCCATGGTCTTTACGTTTCGAGTTCATGACAAGTACTACTCCTTTGTTAAGCTGAATGATTAGGAGAATATAGTGGAAGCTGCACACGCATAACTCGCCGGATTATTTAGACTTCACATCGAGTAAGAGAAATCGAATGTATGTAAGACAGTTATAACACTCACTCGAAGTTGGGAAAGAATATTTTCGATTCGTTTACTTGCTTCTGTAAAAACCTTAGCAAGTTGTCCTCTGTGTCCTTGGCGTACTGTTGAACCGTAACTTCATGAACAGTGTTTGGGTCAATGAACCCAATTTCATAGAGTCCGCCTCTTCTGCATTCGAGCATCTTCACTCTGCATAATATATAGAGTACAAAAAGAATATAGTGAGGATAATTTTTAGTGCAAATGAATGAGCTGAGCTACAGACTTAATTACATAAATAAATCACTTACAAGAAGTAGAAACTAGTGAGAGATTTGTCGAGCGCGTCTTGATTGAATAACTGAAATAGTTCTTCAAATTCAATGTTTATCCCCTCCTTCCCCCGGAAGTAATGCTCATCTCTAACTCCCACCGTGAGGTAGAGATCCAAGTTCCGACAGGCTTGCAGGTACCATTCATGCAACTTTCGCATCTGAGTCCCTAGATGCGGGAGTTGGCCAGGTCTGACGAGAGTCTTCCTGTATGTGTATGTGTATTTGACTTCAGCCATTGAAAAGTAACCTTCGTACTGAACATCTGCTCCAATATCTCTAGCCGTCTGTTCGATCAACGATGCCGTCTCCGTATCATCAAAGGAGTGCACGACCAAGGGGGGTAGCGATTGATTTTCCTGTTGTCCGAGCTGGGCAATTGTTTTCGCTTTTATCGCTCTAGAGGAATGTCCAAGAGAGCGGTCATAATCACTTACCAACTCGGCTTTCTTTTCTCTCTCTTGGCAAAGTGCTTCATTGTATTCGGTGTTATAAACAGCTTTGGCGGAGGCTTCTTCGGCGCAAAATGCGCCTTCATCTGTTCCTTTACGACTTCGTCGGTTTGCGCATCAGTCCGCTCATATGGTAACAACTCTGGAGTCTTAGACCTCTTCGGAGTTGATGATCTCTTAGGAGCTGTAGTACTTGATGCGGTACTCTTCCTCTTTGGCTTAGGTCGCACACTCGGCGGAGTCTCCTGACGAGGAGGAGGGGGCGGACTATGCTCACGCGAAGGAGACCGCTCACGCGGAGGAGAATCATCACGCAGAGGAGAATCATCACGCGGAGGAGACTGCGGAGGCGGAGGAGGTGGCGGAGAATGAGCTGGAGGTGGCCTGCTTGGCTTCGAACCTGGAAACACAATGTTTTCCTTCCGTCATAGAACGGTGGTTCTAAGGGCTTCTCTCAGTTCAGTGATTTCCCCATCTTCACCTGCAGGGTGGTCAAGCATCAACGGCTCATATCCTGTCGTCACTTCATCCACCACCACAACAACATAGCCATCTTGGACCAGACGGTAATGGTAAGTTCTTGTAGGTAAGACATAGCCGACCGCCGCCTTCATGGATATGTTCACAACTTCTACATGCAGCTCACAAGGATGGCTCTCTGTGAGATCATCCATGGGGTAGCGAGGAGGCACCATCACCTGATCATCATTATCGAGCTGAGTGGAAGCCACGCTACTTTTCTGGTGCTGAGATTGCTGCGGGTCGATAGCATCGAATGCAGTATCTTCATGCTGCCCCTGAGATCACTGGGTTGTAAGTACTTCGTTAATTTGGGCTTTAAAGACGCTCACATGTTCCTCTAAGGACGATATGTGGTCTGCTTCCCTTGCCTTTCTCCTCGCATGACTTTTATCAGGAAATCTCTTCCTTTCGTCGGGAAAACCATACTTCCACGGAACGGAGCCTGATGTGCTTCATGTTCGTCCGCCGTGTTCTTGGGATCTAGATCTTGGAGTCATTTGTTGATTTCCACCTTGTTCTTCCTCTCTAGTTCCTCCATAGCATTTGTTGCTTTGGTGGGATTTGAGAGAGAAGGATTTGAGCACTTTTCTTGGTGTTCTAGCTCTGCATCCTTGCATAGTGTTGAGCCCTCCAATGCGATTAGTTCGAGTGAGAAATCGTGAGCTTGTTACTCTTGGTGGGGTGACCTCCTAGTTGGCTTGGCGGTTGGTGCTCCCGTGACCTCTTCGTGGAAGATTGTGAAGAGGCACGGGCTTCTCCTTCGTGGAGCTTGTGAAGTGGTTGTGGAGCTTGCCATCTCCGGAGTGGAGAAAAAGCTAGCCATAGGGGGGAGGCCTTTGTCCTTCGTGGTATTGGCTTGGAGAAGAAGGTGAGCCTTCGTGGCGTTCGGGATACCTTCGTGGTAGCCCACATCTCTCCAACGTGACGTACCTCACCTTGTGTGGGGGAACACGGGAATACATCTTCGTCTCCGCGTGCCTCGATTATCTCTATACCCGAGTTTACTTTCCTTGTGATAGCCATCGTGCTTGAAGTACATATATCTTGCTATCACTTGTGCTACATATATCTTGTGTCTATCTTGCGTATCTTAGTTGTTGTTGTATCTTAGTTGTTGTTGTTGTTGCACTTAGTTGAGCCTAGCATATTTCGGTTTTATGCTTGTAAAATAAATGTTAGTTTAATTCCGCATTCTTACAAGCCAAATTTGTAATAGTTTTTAAAACGCCTATTCGCCCCCCTCTAGGCGACATCTCGTCGTTTCAAAACTTTTTAACCGCCTATTCACCCCCTCCCTCTAGGTGGCATCTGTGTCCTTTCACCTCCTCCTCGGACAAATCTTCTAGTTGGAACGGGAGCTCCCCGTCCAAGCTCTGTGCCTTGCTTTCTCCTCCCATGCGAGGAGGCGGAGGTAACCGCCTCAGCGGTGTCGTCCCACACCTCCTTGCCAGAAAAATGGCCCATCTCGACCTGCTCCTCTTACACCTTCACGGCCGAGGCCTCGCCGTAGTCCCACTGGAAGGCTCCGAGGAACCTTGCGCGGCGCCACAAGTCCCACTCCAAACGCTCGAATGTGTCCCATGTGGACGACTTGAGGGCGTAGACGACACCTAATCGTCCTGCCGGGCTCGTCCTTCACACGGCAGCGCGGCACGGGCATCCTCCATGCATTGAGGAGCCAAACGCAAGAGGTGGATGTCAGCCCAGGTGCGGTGGAGAGCCCATGCCACATCCAAACTGACTTAGACGCGGTTGTGATGAGGCTTCGCCTTGGTCTGCGAGGTCCTAGCCTCGTCGTCGTTCTTCGTCCTCCTAAACAACCACCCGTTGCCCATGGCCAAACAGAGTTGTTGGAGGTATGGGGACATGAAGGCCTCTAGGTGGCAATGGCAAGAGAGGTGTGGCTCAGCAGGCGCAGTCACTTTCTTCAAATAGAGCAACACTGCCCGCTAGTACTAGCACACACGCAAAAGGTGAAACGCTGTCAAGCAGCCCGGGACAGAAGCGGGAGTATACGCATTCCCAACCGAAATTTTGGTCTTGGAATGGGTCAATCCACACACATCAGGTCGCTAGGATGGGTTTTCCCTTGTTTTCCCTCCTCCTATCCACGCTGACCAAGGTCAGTTGCCCTTAAATCTCGTTGTGTTAACTGGCAGACAGAAGTGCATTGTTCCATGAGGGATCTTTAACAGTCTCGTATAGTGAAAAGCCATGGGAACACTTATTCAAGTCAGCAGACCATACAACATACATACAAGTTCTAAGACCCTGAAATCAAAGAACATGCCCACACCGCAGTATATGACGAACAACAATTCATGTAAACACATCCCATCCAGATTTTTACAGCTTTCAACAGATTGATCAATAAATAGAATCGGATACTGTGCTCAATGACGCAATGGCCTCAGGTGAAGTTTTTGCCTCTGTTTAAGCTGCTCTTAAAGCTTCCTCCAAACATCTATTTGGTTTGAAGGAATGGCCACCCAAAAGCAGTACCAATGCACTTTGCTTGCCTCAAATTTTCTTGGGATCCAAGCTTTCCTTTTGGTACCCTTCAAGAATTGTGTTGCAGGTGTTCATGGCACGGGCATCTAGTAGACTGTGGTTCCACAGTTTGATCATAAGGAAACGCCAGCACCTGTTCACCCAGCAAGAAAATCACAAGTCAAATGAGCAATTGTGCAGGAATGATCGGCACAAAAGGTTCTTCCACAGGTGTTGAAGGCAACCACGAGATGTTAATTAATATTAAAGGGACTATAACTCGGCAACCCACCATAGGAGAGAAGTGTTCTGTACAAGTTGTTGTCCATGAAGCCGGGAAAATGCCTCGCAGGCCCAAGGAATATGACCATCCGCTAGCACCCTGTAATTTAGCCTTTTAGTAAGAGAATTGGACATATAGGGTTCAATTGGTACCGGCAAACAAAATTGCTGTATCACGCAATCTGCCTGCTACAAATATCATCAAAACAAACAATTTTGCAGTCTACTCTCCACGACAAATGTTTTATACTCTTGTAACATGTTTTGAAGCCACCTGCCTCTTGCTACGGCAAGAACACAATAAAATGGAACAAAAATGATCAATAGAGTATCATGTTGTGCAGGAATAAAACAATAAAGTAGATAAACAAAACAAAATGCTAGACACACAAGAAAAAACTGCCAAAGCAGCCCTGCGACAATCATCAAAGTGAAAAGAATTATGAAAATTAATGTTAGGTACAAGACAAAGACACAATGATACCCTTGTGTCTGGAAACACGATACTATGCATGAAATATACTGAGGCTTTGGTACGTCGAGTTTTCAAATGCCAAAGTTGACTACAACAGTACAACTGAAATCATAGAAAGATATGTCCAATGCTAGTTTCGACTTTTATATGTGAAATTACATGCTTGAAGTTGGAACAATGCAGCTGACCTTTGTTTTCGAACAAATGAATTCCACATATGCATAATAAGCTTCTCGTCTTTTGTGACATCAACAAAATCATCAAGCATCTGCAACCCAATAAAGATGGTAATCTCAAAAGATAGAGAATGTCTAAAACAAATTGTTAGAGAGACACTGACTGGATTTTTTTTAGAAAGACACTGACTGGAACAAATTGTTAGAAAGACACTGACTGGAACAAATTGTTAGAGAGACTGACTCAGGCTCAGGTCTTGGCAACAGCATGTTTCTGAGCAAAAATATTATTGTATCTTACCCTCCTATCTTCAAAGTCGGCGATGTCATCATCCACTTCATCTTCACTATCACGATCTGAGAAAACTTGTTCCACTGCCATTGGCTACAGAATAAGTAAATCCAGTCAAGCTAGATCTCAAATGCAGGAAAAATTTGTAGATACTACGGAGTCATAATAACAAAAAATTATATCACTAAAAATTAAATAAAACAAGACATAAGTAGGTACATTGCAATAACCGAGTGACGAGCATATGCAACAATATTTACCAAGACAATGAAGACTGGAGTACATAGCTCAATGATGCAGACCAAGAAAGTTGGAAAGAGGCAAAACGTTTTCCGACATGAAGAATTTTTTGTCAACTGAAGTTGTGAACAGCTTGGCACACTGGTTTCACCCTCCAATATTAAACTATACCCACCAAACTGGCTGGTATAAGAGGCACATGAGTAAACAAGATGATAAACGTATCTGCTTAGCCACCTTTCTTTATAACTGAGCGCAACCAAGTCAGCTGCGTAAACATCAATTTCAGCTCTTCCAAAGAGAAGAGAAAACAAAACATCTTTTCCGGAAATCATGGTTTCAGCTAACAAGGAATGGAGACGAGTACTGCTTGGCAGCACCCTCTAAGGAGATGGAACCTGACATTTTAGAGCTCTACCAGAAATCAGCATCAGATTCAAATACTAAATTACAGGCCGAAATGATTATTTCTCTGTACCAGATGTTTAACTGCAGACCAGGCACCCAGAAAACAAGATGGGAATACAGAATACTAAGCCTGTACAGGAATTATGTAATATCACAAAAGTACAGGAATTATGTAATTATCACAAAACCATAACAATGCATGCACCAAACAGCAATAGGTCATGATGCAAACAAGTATGAGAAATACAACAATCCAATGAGAAGGATGAACGATTTTTGTAATCCACACACCTGTGCCCTGTGAGAGTGAAAGAACTGACGTTTCTGCAAGAGTTGCCGGCTGCCAGATATTATGTGCATAAAAAGTTATTTTCACACTTTCAATCGTAAGATGCATAACATATATTGGCATATAAATAGAAGGCCTACTTTCTGGGATCAGCTCGTTCCGCAGATAGCTTCCTTGTTTTCCCAAACTGTAGTACTGTAGGTGGTGAAAGATTGCTACCATGTACTGAGTGAGCAGGATCAACAGAAGCACGTGCTACAGAAATATCTGAAAATTTTAGACAATAGAAATGAGATATTAGTAAGAATAAAACTTTCTGATGGGGATTGTTCACATGGATATGCATTTAGCTACGAACTTGGCTGTTTTAATCTGAACATGTTAATTCTTACAACTTCAAAAGCATAAATTTGAAGTGCAACCTTCAACTTCTTGCCAAGGAGGTACTAGTCACTCGGCCCAATGGACTAACTTATGTTTGGACGGCAAATCAGCTAGAAATTGGTGACATTGTGTACAGGCTACTGCAGGATGGTGATCTTATTCTTATCAGTAGGTCACCGTCAGTACATCAACACTCCCTTATTGCACTATATGCGAAATTACTACCAGTTCAGTCAGTTGTTTCGATCAACCAATTGTGGTGGGGACCTTTTATGGGAGATTTTGATGGGGATTGTTTGCATGGATATGTCCCACAGTCTATAAGATCAAGAGTTGAGCTTGGAGAGCTAGTTAGCTTAAGCCACCAACTGAATGTGGAAGATGGTTGAAGTTGGTGTCCTTAACACATGGCTCTCTAGCTGTTGACATCTGTAACAAGCTCAGATGCTTTACTTAAAAACTGAGTTTCAGCAACTTCAAATGTTATGCCATTCACTCTCATTCACACCAATGCCAACAAATAATTAAATCTATGAACTCTCAAGCTTCACCATGGACTGGCAAGCAGTTCTTCGGCATGCTGCTTCCATTTGAAATATGAATTTCAGTACTGATCCTAAGTTATACATCATAGACGGTGGCTTTTGGCTACAGAATAGCACATCTGGCCTTTTCTATGCTATGTTCAAACAATATGGTGTCAAGAATCTTGAGTTCCTCTCTTCTGCTCAGGATATACTATGTGAATTCTTAACAATGAAGGGTTTAAGTGTCTCCCTTCCAGATGTCTATCTGTTCTCAGATCATTAATCAAGGAGATGAAGTTAATGATGATGAAGAGTCTGTTAGAGCTAGCTACAAGCTCCCACCAAGGACTCCCTCTTTCTAAAGAGATGTGCTTCACACACACACACACACACACACACACACAGTTCTGTCTTGATGTGCTTCACACACTCCCTCTCTTTCTCTTGGTACGTTAGTGTCTCACACACTCGCGCGCATGCACGCACACACACAAGAGATGAAGCATATTTATTCTTCTCAATGCACTACATTCTTGGCTTTCTTACAAAGGGGATACAACCTTATATAGGCTTTCTAGGTCAGTTACTATTCCCTGAACAGTAGGTCAATTACAGTAAATCCAGCTTGTAACAGCTGGAAAATATTACAAAACTGCTCTTTTACAAAGCTATCAAAACAGACTTGAACACAAATACTAATCTTATTTCTACTAGATTACAGAGGTAGTATGTTTTTCACATTTTTTCATTTAAGCTAGGTCTTGTTCTTTTGGACTTAAATGTTCCCATTTTCTGTTTTGTAGGGACATTAGATTGGTGCTCTAAATTTGCCTAAACTTGTACATACATGCAGGAAATGGTGAAGAGAAATAAATTGGGAGTAAGATTTATTGTAGACAAGCTTACAGAACAACACAATGCCATGAGAAACTAGTCAAACAGCTTGTTCCCTAGCCTAAAGTATATATTTCGAAGTGGTAAGTTCTGAAACTATTTGTGTTCCCAAAAATAAAAATGTGATCTGCTGACATAATCTGTTTAATGGGAAAAGATTTCTAGTGTTTGAGATGTTCAGGTATAATAAAACAACAGTTTAATAATCTGTGCCTAACGTAAGGGTCTAAATGTTTGAGTGCTTCATATTCAAAACAGCATGCAGAACTTCTCAATGATGTGCATCCAACAAAAAATAACTGGCATATTCTGAATATACCATAAAAGAAAGTTTATAAGAAACTTGACGGGTTTTGCCCAACTGTATGAATGAATTAGTCTAGGACCAGAAAAATGGTTGCTAGGAAAGAAAAAAAATGAAAGAGAATCATAAGATAAGAGTGTACCATCGTCCTCCCTCGGCACAAAGTCGTTTTCTGACCCTGCCTGGGCCTCTTTTGGTGAAGCTGAATCCAAATCCATGATATGGGGATGCACATTGCTTATTTTCGCAGCTGTGGTTCCCAACCTTCTACGCTTCTTAAACCTTGAGCTGATGCAATGCAACACAGTTAGCATGATGAAACAAAGAATATAGCATCATGAAATGGAGAAAAGGAGCCTACCAGTAGGAAAATGTTTGATGTCTTGGATCAACTCCCTCAGCCACAAGCTGGAAATAATAGGGATTCTTAGTTCTAGAACTAAACAGAATGCTTCAATTCAAATCAATATATGCTATTCATAGAGTTAATATGCAAAGCAGATTCTGCGCAGGGAAGCATGAGTTGATTATTAATAAGAGGCACCATGGGTGCAGCCATGGCCTCTGCATTCAAGAAAGCAAAACAAAAGGCTAAGAGCGAAAGTGGGAATCTAATTACCTGAAAACTAAATGATATTCTTATTGGGCACATCACAAAGACAAGACACTTAACATTTGTATTTAGGCTTTCCCTCCTTCGTAGTCACACGTGATCTCCTGACTTGGTCATTGCTGTGACAAGAGGTGGCCAGCGGAGATGGGAAGTGATTTTGGTCGTGTGCTTGATTTTTCGGCCTCACCCGGCATACAGATATGGCTGGTATGTATCAATTGATTAGGGATTAGGAGCAGCTTTGCAGACCGAACCGACCCAAGCTCTTCCTCTCATCACTCTACACCCAGCAATTCTTCCGATTCAAGCCACCGCGCGCTGGCACCACGAGGATGCCGCCCAAGCGGGGCAGCAGGAAGCCCAGCCGGGGCAGGCTGCGCAGAACTCCAGCCACCGCCATACAGGTAACGGAGGGCCGTACTTAGTATGTCTTGTCCCTTGGAGCTGCCGCTTGCTGGCCATTTTGGTGTCTTGGGGGGAGTTGCGATTGTTTTCTCTGCGCTTGGGTCGGTGTTTCGATTTTACTCAGCCGGCCAGCCACCTCTCATCTAGGGTTTTCTGGTCGGTGTTGCTTTATTTCGATTCCACTATACGGGATTTAAGCAGCCAATGGTCATTAGTGCTTAATAGTCGTTTGCTTGCGGTGGCAGGAGAAGGGTGAGAAGAAGGTTGAAGAGAGGAGATGCCACAGGAGGACATGAAGAGATGCCACAGGCTTCTGCGGAGGTGATTATTTGTTCTCACGTACAGTACAGTTTTGTGATTCATTCAGAAAAAGGAAACCGCTAGGCCTTGTTTGGCACTAGTGTCTTAATAGGGATTGGTTTGGCTGTTCGATTATTTCTACGATGGCTGGGATGGGGAGGTAGAAATGTGGATTTCTTGGGTTTTGTGAAATACTTGATGGTCGTTTGGTTGTGATGGCAGGAGAACGACAAGAAAGGTGAGGTGGAGGAGATGCCACAGCCTTCTGTCGAGGTCAGTAGTATTTTGCTCCCCAGGTGTTTTTTGGTTGCAACATTTCTTTCTGAAAGAGCTCGCGGTCGGCTTTCTGAGATGCTTAATGTTAATTTGGCTGTGGTGGTAGGAGAACAACGAGCGGTGCCATGTTCGGTACTTCGTGTTCTCTTCCTATCCTCTCACGAGGTGTGATGCTATCATATATGGAAAAGGTGAGTTCCCCATGACTATTCAGGTTCAGTATCTTCTTCAGGCCCACACCATAACTGAAGCTAATGAGATGTGGCACAGTGTCTACACTATCTGGCTTGGGTTCAGATGAGATCTTTAAAATTTCTCAATTGTACAGAGTCCCTTATGTAATTTGTGGGGTATGTGTATAAAATTCTCAACTGCTCTATAGAGTATAGATGTGCAGGCAGTAGATAGAGAGAAAACTTGCTAAATGGATGTGTAAAGTGAAGTTGAAGATCATTAATGTGAACATCAATGGTGTGAACAAGTAGATCTCATATGTGCAAAAATATTTTATTTGAACCACTGGGTAAAATTAAAGCTGATGGATTTAAGAACCTGTGCTAGAAACACATTGTGCTATGCACACATTCTTGCTGACTACTGGGCAACTATGTGTGCACACAGTAGCACAGTTACAGAGTTGCCCTAGACATCATGAGCTAACCAATATACCTAAAAATACACATACGGTGACATTGAAAGATGTGCTAGTGTACCACAAGAAACCATAAAGACTATTACCCCAGTAGGCCAAGAAAGATGTATACAATAATCATCTTTCAAGATCTACATGTAAGACCAGTTTGGCTGGGTCCATGCTCTGATATTTCATCTCCTTGGAAAGTATAATCATTGATGATTCCTCATCAGGGTAATGCAGCCCCATAGGGTTTTGTGTACCTCACATTCACCAATTAATACTCTCGTAAAAAATCCGTCCCCAGAAATCAAGTCATAGCATGCTAAAATTAACACTCGGTTCAACCATCTATCAGTGACTAATTCTATCATTTATTATCGACAAACTTGGGAGTTCTATGTCACTAATTTACCTCTGTTCTCCAGGCATCAATCTTCAGACTAACATTCACAGCCTGGTATTCTTCAGATATCTGTGTGAACATAGAACAAGCTAACAATCAAACTATGACAACGATTAAATAAGATTTTGTGATGGAAATTTTGGCGGTATACCAACCCAAAACTCGAAGTGGAATAGGTCATGCGATGAATTCAGGTGACACCCGAGACCCTATTATCACCAGAATCACAACATTAGGGATGTGTCTTGATAAAATGTGCACAGAGATTGTTCCATAAGAAATAATAAAGGATATGTACACAGAAAACACAATCTAAATTTCATCACCAAAGGACAAGAAAACATCAACAATCCAATGGAGTAAAACAAAAAAAAATGATTTTATCCTAACTGTATAAGGTGAAATGATCAACCAGCCCTTTGCAGTACCGTGTGACATTTCAGAAAATATGACATGAATGCAACTTTGCTTTAAACTTTACCTTATAGCTTCCACACTTCACCAAGCAGAAGGGGCAAGCAAAATCTTCAGTGACTGGCAAGAAGGGATCAATATAAGAAACAGAAAATTAAAAGAGCTAATTTCTTGAAAATTAAGATAAAGAAGCAACGAACCATGAAGCAGACAGAAATTATCTGAGTTTTTTACCCACAAAATGTCAATCAGTGAGATGCAGAACTGAACATAGGTAATTTCAAAGCCTCTAAACCAGATCTTTTACATTATCAGTATTCACAACGAAGTCCTTGGATTCCAATTTCAACATTACACTAATCTATTGAAATGTTACAAATCATCTCAAAGGTGTGTGCTTTCTGTTTTATGTACAAGCATTTTCATTAATAACATTTGTTCAATGAAATATAATGAATTTTCAGTTTATGTTAATCACACAAAACTTGATTATAGAAATAAACACATAATTTAGTCAAAAGGAGATGGTTGATATTGTAAAGAGTAACATAACATACTGATATTACTAAATATCTTACACATCTAGTTAATTTACGTTACCCAAGTCGATACATGAAGCAAATGAATGTGAGTGAAACTGAAAAAGCGCATGATCCCAAATGTTTGTGTAAGAGAAGAACCTTCGGTTTTTTGCATAGTATTGTTGTAGTACTTGAAGTTGAAAAGCACATTACCAGCTCTTAACCTGTGAAAGAAAACTTTTATTTGTTTACTTGGCTTTATCAAAATGCAAATCTATTTGTAAAGGTGAAAGTAAAAGCAAAGTGTCATAAAAAGATCTGGCCAGGCACGCTAGGTCAGCCAGGCTTTGGCTAGGAGCTTTCACAAGAGTCCAGCATCTGTTCCAGAAGCCAAAACCCCATCACTAGGCATTTGTTGAAATTTGATATACTGACTCCATTTATATACCTACTCTTTCAGACATCTATATCTATATCAAATATTAGAGGAATATATAATAATAAAAGCAATAAGGCTTCTCGTCCATTTTCCGATTTTACCCCTGAGAGTTTGGGAATATTACAGTGTCTGCCACCGCTTAAGTGAAAAAATAGTTTGTCCGTACGGTCCGCGGCCCAGCCCTCAACGGTGAGGACGCCCGGCGCAGTCCCTCGCCTGGCTGTGGTCTCCCGTCGAACCCCACGGCCGATGCGTCACATCGCGCCCTCCACGGCGAGGCTCCCAGAGCAACCCACACCTCCACGGCAGTCTTCACATGCAATAGCTGCGGTCACCCCCCCCCCCGACCACGCACCCCTGATTTCCGCGGCGGATGCGTCGGGACCTCCATGGCGAGACTACGGCGCAGCCCCTGGCCTGGCTATCCACGTGCCCGATGCAGCCTCACTGCTCACGTAGTCCTGTGGATTTGGGGGAAAAAATCAAACCCAAACCTACAGGAGGGACAGAGAAACAGAGTAGCATCGACATCCCTTCGCGTGGTTTTAAGGAGTCCGAGATGGGGCCACAGGCTGCAGGCTGGACAGGATGATACAGAGGTTGTGCTGGGCACAAAAAAAAATTCGCAGCCACGTCCGCTCACTCCATGCACCAATCTGGACTGCAACCTTTGCTATGTCTGACTTCTGAACCTCACGTGACAGCAAACTGACACGACGTGTAAATGTTTTGGTACTATCTAGCTTCCCAATATAATTAGACTCCAATCTCTTGCGAACTGCAACCCTTCAAAGTTCAAAATTGCATTCTATCTGTGTTGTCTATACTCTATATTTGCTATACTTGTGAATACAGCTTATTAATTATTGATGCTGAAAATAAAATATAAATAAAATGGTTCTAACGCTTCAAATAAAATTCAAGAAGCCCCTCATTGAGTCCTTAATTACCAACGTGGAATTTCAAGATATCCCAAGGTGAACCTCAGTCAAATTGATTGTACCGTTCTTCACAGTGAAGCGGTCACCAGGGTGAAGGAATACATGATGTTTGATCTCTTAAAAAAAAATTGGATCTTCCATAGGTTAGATTGATGATACACAAAGGATGATAGGAATGACGGCACAGAGCGATAGGCAGCAGCAGCAGAATCTAAGCATATCACAGGGCAAGTCCTCCTAAATCCTAAGAGGATTGGGCTATCTAAGCATGTCAAAGTGAAATTTAAGGGCGACACATAGGATGAGGTGAGCGAAATTTAGGGGCGTCAATAGGATGCGGTGAGGAGGTCAAAACACACACAATCCTCTCATGTTTCCTTACATGCTTAATTTCCGCTGTTGTGATAACATTTTAATAAAATATCTCCCGTTGCAACACACAGGCAATTTTCCTAGTTTACAATAAAGAGCCATATATAGTAGCCTTACCTTATAATATGTGGTAATGATGAAGGTGGGACACCACTGTATGAGTAACTACTATATGGAGATTCAGACATGTCTCTTGCACCAGCCTCTTGAGCAGATATGGCTACTTGGAGTTGATATGAACCCTGCAACAATATTACCAAATTCAGAGAAGCTATGGAAGTAACTGACAGAACTTGTGCTATAAAAGGGTTTGCCATCTTATATCAGCAATGCTTGCCCCCCTTAAGTACAGAACCAATGATTAGATTAAAACAAATGAACAAGAATCATCTTACCGTAGCATCAACCTTATGAGAGCAAAATGTCAAGCAGCTGTCCTGCTCTAGAAGTTTTGGCTGCATGTAACAAACAGAAGACATGTATAGGTCAACCTACATACGGAAGTAAAATTGGCAGCAACTCCTTTCTCTTAGTTTTGAAGTTCTATTAAAGATAAAATAAATAGCCAAATCTGAGGAACAACTGAAGGAGAACACATTTCCGAAATCACTGGAACTTCCATAAACTACAGATTCCATTATTTACTCTTGAGATGATCTTATAATAGTTTCTGTTACAATGATACAAACTGCCCTACCTCTAATTTCACAATTCAGGATGTGCTAATTACAAACACTCTGGCCTTCAAGAAAACTAAGTAAATGGGGTGGATCATCAATAATCAATAATCAAAGTACATGTGGCTAAGGTAGTTTATTTAGGCAGAAACAAGCTTCAGGTGCTGCAAAGGGCTGCACTTCATCAATACTATGGTTAAATAATATAGAAAAGTTGTAGCACATAATAAGAACATCAAGCCATAAACTATGGGGAAGTTCAACTGACATACCTCTAAGAAGCTTGGGCTCATACTAACTGCAGAAGCCAACTCCACTGTATGTCCCAAGTTCAAAGTTACACAATTCTCCAAAGACGAACCAAGCAAATCAATTGGTATTTTACCCCAGAAACATTTGCCTTCAAGCTCTGCCAAATGCATCAAATAGATGATAGTAAGCAGTTGCACTCAACAAGACTAAAAAATCATAACTGGTTTCTGAGTTCAATGTGTTTTTTACACTTAACGTTCTCCTCACAACATGCTTTTCGGGGCGTGTGAGAAAAGAAGTGTTCTTTACACTTATTTTTAGAAGGAACATGTGTTAACCTATACTGCCTAATGGTAGCTGACAAAAAGGATCCCCACAAAGGAGAATATCTAAATTCCCCATCAAAAATTGATCATCCAATGTTTAATGAACATTAGCCATATGATTCTCCTTGTGGCCAGCTAGTGGCGGTACACCCTAAATAATCTCAAACTAGACCATATAGGCATATACTATCCAAAAACTATGTGAAAGCTCAAAATGTTCATCATACAACGTAAAGAGACACCTATACATGCAATTTTAGTAAGGGGCCTCTAGGATTCTTCCATTTTTGCTCTCTGACGATGTCGTGGCGTTAGTAGTATAGATGGTAGCAGTTGGCAGTAGCTT
Organism: Lolium rigidum; assembly: GCF_022539505.1. Taxonomy (NCBI): domain Eukaryota; kingdom Viridiplantae; phylum Streptophyta; class Magnoliopsida; order Poales; family Poaceae; genus Lolium; species Lolium rigidum. The sequence continues at coordinate 75,463,662 of NC_061511.1, read as the reverse complement.
CCATAATTGTAGTCTAGGTCAATTACTGCAATAATCTAGCCGTATTGAGTTATTTTGTGTCAGAGTCAAAGAAGAGTCCTAGTCAAATACTACTGGTGCGACACCATCATCCTGTTGGTCAGCCTCCCGTAACTCCCCAGCCTCCCGTAACTCCCCAGCCCTAAACGCCGCCGCCGCCTTTAGCGCCGCCGGGGCAAAGACCCTCGGGGCGTGGCGGCGGCGGGGGCCCTTCCTCGTCGACGCCTGGTGGACGGCGGCCGGATCCCCTTCCTCGACGCATGGCGGGCGCGCGGATGGGTTGGGCGGCGGCCGCCCGCGCTGCGCCCCTTCTCCCGTCGGCTCTCCTCGGCCGGCGCGGTTGGGATGGGCGGCGGCGGCCAGCCGCTGCGGCCTCCTCCTCCCGTCGGCTCTCCGCAGCACTCCGACAGGGGCTGGTGGCGGGCGGCGGCCGTGCTCATGGCCTGCGCCACCTCCCCCCGCCTCTCGCCGGTGAGTGGAGGCGATCTCGGGCTTCACCCGCGACACGAGGTCGCCCGGGCAGCAGCCTTGGGTAAGACGGTGGAGGTGGCCCTCTTCTTCGCCGGAGAGGGTTGGCTCGCGGTTGGTGGTGGTGGATCTATCGATCTATCACCGCGTTCCGGCGGCGAGATGGAGATGCTGGAAGGCCGGCGACGGAGTCGCCGGTGGAGGGTTGGAGTGGCCAGCCCGGGATGGTCGTCGACGTGGGGGTCCGACCTGAATAAAGGCGGTGGTCCTAGGGTCTCTCTTGCGTGAAGAGGAAGACCTCACGGAGGCTCCGGACTCGTGATCTAGCCGGAGTGTTGAGTTCCGGAAGGCTCCGCCGGCGAATGTAACAGTGCTTTTTGCCTGGAGTTTGCTGGATCGGTGGTATTCGGTCGTGCACACCCATGCTTTTATTCTGACCGATTGGTTCTGGAGAGAGCGGCGCGAAGCTCTTTTTCTATGTTGACATCAAGTGACTATGGATCCATGATGAAAGTCGGAAGAAGAGAAGTTCATGAAGGCCGGATGGGAGGACTAGCTAAGGGAGGTTCAAGTCTCCGCGTTGTTGAGGGACTTGCTTGGTGTTCCGGGCTTCACAGCAGCGGTATGAAAGCTGGGGCGACAACACAGTGAAGTTCGCAGTCCTACCTTTCGTGGTGAAAACCCAAGGTCCGGCCTTAATCGGTTGTGCCCGGCAATGACCTTGTTGGAGGCATTGTTTTGAGAGCGGGGACTATCTTCGTGGTGAAAACCTAAGATCGTTGATCGGACGACGATGGTGTTCGCGCACCTGTTCCCTTCTTGGAGGCGTCGTTTTTGGAGATTCTCGTATTTCGGTGTTTTCTTGGCGGTGGATGTATTGCTGTTGTTAGGCCCGAGATACTCGTAGCGGGACTTTTGTTTCTTAGTTTTCTTTTCTTTCTTTTGGCTGTGTGCATCCGTAGTGCCATTAGGGTGGTGCGTTGTTGCAGAGGCTGGGTGTAATTGGTATCGTTTTGATATTAATATATTCCCTTTATCGAAAAAAGTCAAATACTACTACTAGTCCTAGTAGGTTTGCATCAGGCCTCCTGACGTTGATCCTCCTATAAGAGGATGTGTATCCCGTGTGTTTTGGATCAAGCAGTAATAAACCCCCAATCTTCCAATTGCTAATCCCTACCTCTCTAATTTCTCTGATCTACCCCCAATATCTTCTCAACTCACCGGTCACGGCACCAACCCGCAGGCGACGCCCTCGCCCGCCGGTGAACCATCCCTATAATCTACGCAGCAGAGGTGTACACAACAGACAATGGTTGAAATTTGAGGACTTGGCTCGGTATACTTGTAGCATTCAAAACAATGCCTCTTAATGTCTTAGTTGCACTTATAGCTTATTCTCGTAACTGTTCAGAAAATGCTTATCACAAACTTACTTTGGAGAGCAGAGCCTTCCACATTGTCCCCAGTGCAATTATTTTCCCCAATATTTTCTCCCACTTGCCCTTCTGAAACTAAAAAAGGAATCATGTTACGGTGGTGAAGAAACGTAAACCAGAAATAATCACAGATGATGCACACCATACCACAACTGATAAGGATAATGTTAAGGTTGCAAGCTCGGGAGGTTGTTAAATTCTTGACATCTGGAATAGTGAATGTAGCTTTGGTGTGATCTTCATTACCAGATTCACTAAAAGACGTAAGCAAACAAGCCCGACTGAATCGATATATCGGAGAATGCTGTGAAACATGATGCCCTCAATGAGATAAGAGATCATTTGGTATAAAATGTTGCACGGAACTAAAATATGGTAGACTTACCCCTTCAAGCGAGATATTTGTGGTAGGAGTAGCTAAAAGAACATAAAGAGGGAAAGCATTCTGTTCTGGCCACTCAGTATTTGCACCTCGAGAAAGTGATACAGTTATCTGAATCCTACATCAGAAAAAACACTGGTCAGTATTTGCATGATGTAACAGACAAGGTTCGATTCAATAGCAGTTAGTACGAAGTATAACACAGGATATTACAACTAAAATAACTTAATTCTTGGCCATTGTCTGGACAAACCCATTTCATCTTCTATTACAGCGTAGAGGCAGTAGCAATCTAGCTCTAAATCAAATATGCCTAACAAACGCTGAAGTCGTAAAATACCAAACATAAATATATTTGGGTTGTTGCTCCAACCACTGGACAGAGTTGAGAACATGATTGTCTTTGGTGGACCATGACCTTATGTGTTAATCTTAAATTTGTGCAAATTTAGGGCAATTGCTTGCCTTAGCAGATGGGCAATTTGTGTACATAAACTGGACATGTATTTATTATCTGCATTAAGGCAAAAGCCAATACTAATATTTGTATAAAATAAAACAAATTTTCACATATAAACATTCTAAATTCGCGAATAAGAAGCTCACTACGTTGTACAGGCTGTCATAATCTATGAATGCACCATCCTTGATCGAACAGAACTAGCCGAAAGTAGTTGCATGCTTAATTTGGTAGAATAATAATATGGTTGGAATTATTGCAAAAGAATGTAGAATACAATTGGAATCTATATACAGTTCTACCGCTTCTATCGATTTATTATGGACAATTACTTGCATTGTTGCATTGTAAGAAACACTTGTTATTTTCTGAATAAATAATAAGTGATCTTTCATTTCAATACATAGTGTCTACCTAAAGGCTTTGATGCTACTACTAGCTTAAAGAGGAAAATTAGGTTTTGTACAAGAAGATTAGCACAATACTATTGCAAAGAGGTGTAAATTAGAAAACTAACATCCAATGTGAGGATCGCAGGCAGGGCCACATTAGCGACACCTGAGGTGACATTTATTAACTTGATGATCTTAGCCAACATTACTTCGCATTGTGCGTGTGTACAGTGTACACCAAAGTATGGTCATTATACAAATTCGATGGAGTTTGATATTCTGAAAAAACATAGTTTCCTACGCTACTTTTCACAAACTTATAGTTGTTCAGTCTAGTTTGAGTGAATACACCAGGACTCACTTAGAGCATCCCCATCACATGGTGTAGGTGTAAAAAACCTGTCATATACACCACTTGGGTGCAAAAAATGGCTCCCATCGGATGGTGTAGGTGTAAAAAATGTGGTCCCGGGTGTGGTCCAATTTTACACCAGTGGTTTATATTTGCCCCAAGTGGTGCAAATATACACCACTTGGAGAGGTGGTGTAAAACCAACCGGCCGGCCATGCGCCCCCTCCAACCGTCACTTTTGTCCCGTAGCGCGTGCCCATCTCCTCCCCGCCTACGCACGACCGCTGCGCCACCGCCGGCGACTCGACCTAAATCCGGCCAGCCATAGCTTCCCCGCCGCCCGCCTCGCCCCAACGCACCTCGTCGGACTGTCCCCGCAAGGAGAGATGGCCGGGAAACGAGCTGTCGCGGCCGTAGCAGTCCACCGCCCGGCGGCACGATTCCGGCCGGATTAAGGCGCGCCAAGGCGCTTCTGCGGCAGTCTGCGGGGCCGCACGAGCTCGGGCGGCGGCGATCTGCCATCCGCGAGCCCCCGCGCGGCCAAGTGCGGCCGGAATCGACCGGGGCTTGACTGGCTCCGCCTCGCGTCGCCGTCCGTCAACCCATCGCCGCCGGCCTCGCCCCGCCTCCCCTCGACGCTGCTGATATCCTACCGGCCTGCAGCTCCTCTGTCCGGCCTTTTTGTGCTAGTTTGTTAATGGTAGAATTATGTTTTGTATAGATGTCCTCAAGCAAGAGTTCAAGCTATTTGTGATGAACTATGACTATTTGTGAGATGATTTGTGTGCAACTTTATGATGAACTATTTGTGTAATAATGATCAACTATTTGTGTTATGAAATATGTAGTATGTTTGCATTTTATTTGTGTTTTGGAATTATTTAGATATGAGTTTCATCAATATGTTTGCAAATCTGAAAATATACACCACCTAGGTTTTACACCATCTGATGGGCACTTGGTGGTGTATTTTACACCATCTGGTGGGCACCCAAAAAAACTGGTGGTGTAAAAGTCCAAAAAAGGGAGAAAGTGGGTGGTGTAAAACACTGTTGGTGGTGTATAATGCCCCCTTTTTTACACCATCTGATGGGGATGCTCTTAACTTGGCAAATGAGAACACCTAGATGCATGAGTTTCCAGATCTGACAGTAACACAAATATGGCATGCTGGCAATCCTAATGGGAATGGAAAGAAAAAATGATTAACACTTAGCAGGGGGGACACACCACATCATGGCAGGAGTGTGCCAACTATTCAACAGGAGCCTATCTGCAAAAACATCATTACCCCGACATACTTGCATCTCGCTCATGTGAGTCACACATGGGGAAACCCCTGCCAGGACAACAGTCATGCCACATCACCATCAGCAACTCAGCATGCTGTTCTTTTGCCTGTCTGGATTGGACTCAGGTAGGATCCTAGGTTCTGCAGCTTGATACTGCTATGTTGGAAGCATTCCCAATTTGATTCAACCCCGATAGTGAAAACCTTATCTATGTGGTTTCAACACAGCGATAGGAATAAGCAAAATACATAGTAGTGAAGTCTACTATGTCAATAAAATAAAATACGTTCTAAAGCGGAACAGTCTTTTCTCTTTTGACATATCAATTTTTTTTAAAAGTCATGGGTTTCCTCGTTTCTTACAGTACAGTCAAAGAGTATACCTCTTTTTCCGGCTTGCATGTATCTTGTAATGAAGGCATCTTTGCAGAAAAGAGGGCTGCAAAAATCGATGATACATCATTGGCATCTCAAATCACTTACACGTGATGGTTACGAGTGGTAAGCACGTGTAGTCGATGTCATTATTAGGCAAGAAAATTATGACGAAACATACATTTTTAATGGATCTTCGTTGAATAATATTGTACAATTCGACTGGCTTGCAGTACAAGGCGAAACTTTCTTCAGCAGCAAGCTGCTCATCTGGAGATAACCGAGATCTCGACTGTTGACGGCACATCTGGTCTGCAGACTGGGGATAACCGTTATCCCTACATATAAGCAGCATGAGCGTCAAAACAAGAAGATACCATCAACCCATCTTACTATTAAGATCAAGAAAAAACATCTACCATATATACATGGTTGCATCTCTGCAAAGCAGCTACTCAACTATTTTCCAGAAATCTAGATACAACCAAGGTAGGTACAGCGCCACATAGATTTGAAGTAAGGGGTCATTAAAACTCACGAAACAGAATTGGCCATTTACTAGTTTGCAGGTGCAACCAACCGCCATCGGTTACCAATCAGTGACGAGTCGGTAGACAATATTCATTTACTAATTTCCAAATGCAACCAAGGCAGCACCGCATAGAGTGCCAAGTAAGCAATCATGAATTCTTGGATTAGCCATTTATTTTCAAAAGGACTTTACTATCCACCAATCGAAACTTCCGACAACGAGACAGAGACCATGGTCCAACTACCATTCTTGCATCGCACGTAAATTTTTCTACTGGATTGCTACCACAATGCCCTACTAAATAAACACACAAATTGATCAACAGGCGATGTTTCTCGGCTATCCAAGCGGACATCACCAGGAAACTTTTGCACCGCACGTAAATTTTTCTACTGTGTTGCTATCACAATGCCCTACTAAATAAACACACAAATTAATCAACAGGCGGCGTTTCTCGACTATCCAAGCGGACATCACCAGGAAACTTTTGCATCGCACGTAACTTTTTCTACTGGGTTGCTATAACAATTCCCTACTAAATAAACACACAGATTGATCAACTGGCGACGTTTCTCGACTATCCAAGCGGACAGCACCAGGAAACTTTTGCATCACACGTAACTTTTTCTACTGGGTTGCTATAACAGTGCCCTGCTAAATAAACACACAGATTGATCAACTCGACTATCCAAGCGGACGTCACCAGGAAATTAAATCTACACAACTCAAGTAGCAACTAGCAGAACACAAGCACAGCACAGGACATATATTAAGTTAAGTGGGTGGCGGTGGCAGCATACCCAGCTTCGCGGGCAGGTAGGGCTAGGCCAGGCATCCTCGTCGTTGCCTCAGGGTCGCAGACGGGCGGGCTCAGCGAGGGGCATCAAGCAGCAGGGGCGGATCTAGATGATGCTGCGCCGCCGCGCGCGGAATCTGTGGAGGCTGAAATTAGTTGGGGTTTGGGTGATATTCACTAGGATGACTAAATTCTCATACCTCAAAGACCGATGGCGGCGCGTGTGGGCGGGAGGGTGGAAACCGAAGGCGGTGATGGCGGCGGCGGGGTCTGAGTAGGGCACGGGCGCAGCTCCGGTTCACCGCCTGCCCGCCAGGTCTACCGGGGCAGCGTGACCAGCAGAAGGAGGGGGGCGAGGATACGAGCAGTCAACCGGGGAGGACGCGAGTCGCGGCCGCAGCCCCCGATCTATTTCTCCGGGGGAGTTAGCACCGCCGCCGCCGCCCGCCGCCGTCGTCTACAGGAGAGGAGGCGATGGGTTTGGGGAGGGAGATATACGATGGGGACAGGAGGAGGTGACGCAAGAGCACGCGTGCAAGTCACATGGGGGAGTAGCCACGACACGCGCCCATCGGTCCGATCGATTTTGCGGTCTGAAATGGTCCAAGTTAACCAAGCGTATCCTAATGATATGTCTTGCAGAGAATTCTTGTACTACGAACACAGAATCCTTCAACAAAACTAATAAAGGCTGAAAAACTAGAATTTTTGCGGGTGCCTGAAAAACTAGGTTACCCATTCCTGGCGCCGGCGCCAAAGGGTCTCAAAGAAGGGCAGCTAGCAGCTAGCCCTTTGGCGCCGGCGAGACGTTGAAGCTCCATCGAAAATCGAATTGACGATACAATATCTTTGACGGGCACTACTAAATTCTCCACGATACAAGAAGGGCAAGCGAGGCCATGCCTTTGAAGTGTTGCAATTGTTGTCGTGAGAAGAGGATTAGTGATGGTTTGGAAGGGTTCCAGGGGGTAGGTTTAGAGCAGTGCAACCCTCCAAGCGAGAAACCTATAGCTCTTGATCGTTGTTCATAGTTGTTGATAATTGCTCTAGATTGATTATCACATTTGTTGTGATGTTTGAGTATTCCTTTTATTCCTCGAAATAGGCTTTCACCCCGCTATATTAATATAGCAACCAACCGATACAACATGCACGCTGGGACCGCAGCACAACCAAGTCCAAAGAAACATAAAAGAAAGAAAAAAGAAAACAATGCCAACGATGGCAGCTCGACAAGAACGAAGATGACTCGCAACCGCTGCGCCCTCCGAGTAGTTCCACCACACACCTAGCCTACCAAAGCCCCGCGTATCAAACAACACCTTCAACAAGGAAAGCGACGACGACGCCGCTGCTGCCCGGACTAGTCCTAGGGTTTCCCCCGATACGCGGAAGGGATTAGGGAGGAGGTACACCCAACGCCCTTCAAGAAGGCAGGGCGACACCCACAGGCGTCTCCGCGTCGGTGTCGAGCATGCCAACAAGGATTTCTCCCGCCCACCAAACCCACACCCCCAAAAGCTTCGATGTGCTCCACCTAACTTCGATGTATTCCTTTTATTCTCCTTCTCCGTCTTATGTATTGTGTGTCATCTTCTGATGGTGTCGAGCTTGACACTAGCATACACTTGATTAAGACGTCATCGGCTTTGTCGCGGACTCTTCGCGCCTCGTTTTCTACCTTCATGGTCAGGGTGAGGGTAAGGGTTTTATAGTCCATAATATACACCGAAAACACACAACCAATTAATGGCGGTCATCTTTCTAGCTTGCAATGAAGCATATTATTTCTCTACAACACAAATTTATTTAGTGGCAGTTACCATTCTAAGTATGCAGGTTTCGGGGTAATCATATTTGACCTAAAATTTCCGGTACGTTGAAATAACATGCAGAACTTACTATACATGTCAATACGGTTTGATATATAGATACCCATGGCATGTCCTAATTATGAGATTTTAGGTATTTAAAAGGATGCTAAAATAAGATTTTAAAAAGGGTTTCACGTCCCAAAAGAGAACTTTTGCATGTTGGCCAAGAAATGGTCAAGGGAAAAATCCATAGCTAACGTAATGTATGGCGTTGCGGGTTCTGATGTAGTCTCGAATAGAGATTCTTTAAGGATACCTGTCTATAGCAACATAATTTTCTTAAATTTTATTACTCCACAACGGTAAAAGTGAAAATTTTGGTCTACATACAATAACTATGATTAAAATAAATAAAAAAATGTGATCTGAATCTAAAATAAAGTTACCTTG
>NC_061511.1:75413359-75454793 GCF_022539505.1 Lolium rigidum | reverse complement strand
ACACCGGAACCCATCCAGGCTCCGCGGGTGATTGGGGAAGGCTCCTCACCGTAAGATTGGCTGGAGCTGCTGGAGGTTGCGCTACCGGTAGCCTGGCTAAAGCTACCGGATTCTAGGGGCCACCGGACTCTTGGTGGCTACCGGATTCCCGCCGATTGCCGGAATCGGTCTCCATCGGATCGAGAGCCGTGGATTCGCCGGAGATGGTCTACGGCGCTTGAGAGAAAGGGAAGAAGAAGATGCAGAGGTGGACTCCTCGCCAGACATTGCGAGGAGAGGCGAAAAAACAAGAATCCCAGATTTGGACCCCGCGTGAAGATCTACGAGTAAGAAGAAAACCAAGGAAAAAGAGGAAATAAGAACACTAAACACTCAAGATCTGGAAAGCAACCAGAGAACAAGTGAAGCGGGATTGGCACCAACCTTAAGCGGCAGAGTCGCCGAGGGAGTCGTTTGCTGGCGGCGGAACGGACCTGCGGCCGCCGGAGAGCACCGTCGGCGGCGAGGCGGAGAAGCTTGCGAAGAGGCGCAAATGCGGCGGAAGCAAGGAAGTAGTTGCTGAAGATCTCCGCGCAGCGAGGTCCGGCGGAGGCACGGCGTGGGTTCACCGGGCGCCGGAGCTTGGACAAGCGACGGACGACGGAGAACGGCGGAGGTGCAGAGGCGTGGAGCTCTGTGCGCGAAGGAGGAGAATGCGAAGAAGACGAAGGAGAAGGGGCGGTTGAGTTTATAAAGGAGAGAGAAGATGGGCAGGGAACCGCTGGGCCGCGGCGGTTCGCCCCGCGGCCAACGACGGTTCGCACCTTGGGCCGCCACGTGGCGAGGGAGTACACGCGAAGAAACACGAAGCCACACGGAGGCGCACACGGGATCCCGAAGAGGTAATGGGATCGGCTGCGATGCATTAAATGAGCGCGCGGGAGTCGAAGGGAAGTGACCCCTGACACTGACGCGTCAGTCACAGTGCGCATGTCTCTGTCAGGCGCGAGGCCCGAGATATTCTCGACTTCGCCGAGGAAGCAATAAAGACACATGATACCGGACAATAGAGATGCCGGAACAAGCTTTGCAAGGAGAAGAAAAAGAACAAGGGTAAAGGTGCCGGAACAAGGCTCATGACATGAGTATTTAAACCGGTATCCGAGGGAAATGAAAACCTGGCATGGCCTGTAGGATAGAATCCTCCAGGCTATACCAGCTTCGGGGACTAATGTTGGGGGGATGACCCCCGGTATGCCAAAGGCATGCCAAACCGGATGGCATGTGCCATCAAGATACCGGTTTAATGTTTATACCGGAACTTGAGGTTAAGAGTTTAACTAAGTGGAGCTAAGCCGGTATCCCCAAGAGGGGTATACCGGAACCCGGTAAGGAAGATACCGGAAAGGAGAGCCTGTCGGCAGGACTGGTCAAAGATTCTCTCCAGAGCTACAAGACAAAGATGAGCTAAGCAAAGTAACTTTTGACGAAGGGCTGACGATAAAGAGAAGGGTGACGGTCAAAGAAGCCGGAGGACGCTCGCCCCCGATTAAAGAGGACTCCGGTGTCATCTATGATTAAAGTAGCTTTGTAAAGTAGTTTGTCTAGTCAAAGATGCCATTAGGGTTTCTTCCAGTGTAAGCCACCCTCTCCCCTATATAAGGAGAGGGGGCAGCCCCTCTTCACGGGCACGTAGCGAGACCATAGAGAGATCTGTGTACTGAGAAGCTTGTAACCATGTTGAGATCAATGAAGCTAGCGATCTAGTAAAGAGTTCTTCCTCTTGTCTCTCTTCTTGCATACCTGTCTTTGGTTGTGTTCTTGAGGAGAGCATCCGGAAGTTCTTCCCATCTAATCGCAAACCCTCCCCCGAATCCTCATACGTCCATTCGGCCCCAACTTAAGCCATCCTATGGCATCCGCTCGTTCACCACGACGACGTAAATATAGCCTAAGAGACCCACACGGTGCACACACTCGTCACCTTTACACACGTGGGACAAGGAGTCTCCGGAGATCACATAAGTAAAATCCACTTGACTAGCACAATGGCATCTAGATTACAAGCATCATCATATGAATCTCAATCATGTAAGGCAGCTCATGAGATTATTGTATTGAAGCACATAGGAGAGAGATTAACCACATAGCTACCGATACAACCTCGAGCCTCGATGGAGAACTACTCCCTCCTCATGGGAGACAGCAGCGTTGATGAAGATGGCGGTGGTGTCGATGGAGGAGCCTTCCGGGGGCACTTCCCCGTCCCTCGCGATGGCGGCGGCTCTGGAAGGTTTTCTCTGGTTTCGTCGAACGTGTCAGGGTTTTCGCGACGGAGGCTTTAAATAGGCGGAAGGGCAAGGTCAGAGGGGGTCTGGGGCCACCAGACACTAGGGCGGCGCGCCCCCCTCCTGGGCCGCGCCGCCACCATGTGTGGGCCCCCTGTGGCCCCTCTCTGACGGTTCTCGGGTGTTCTGGAAGCTCCCGGGGATTCTAAGATCTTCGGTGTTGATTTCGTCCGATTCCGAGAATATTTCCTTACTAGGATTTCTGAAACCAAAAACAACAGAAAACAGGAACTGGCCCTTCGGCATCTTGTCAATAGGTTAGTTCCGGAAAACGCATAAATATGACATAAAGTATGTATAAAACATGTAGATATCATCAATAATGTGGCATGGAACATAAGAAATTATCGATACGTCGGAGACGTATCAGCATCCCCAAGCTTAGTTCCTGCTCGTCCCGAGCAAGTAAACGATAACAAAGATAATTTCTGGAGTGACATGCCATCATAAACTTGATCATACTATTGTAAACACATGTAATGAATGCAGCGATCAAAACAATGGTAATGACATGAGTAAACAACTGAATCATAAAGCAAAGACTTTTCATGAATAGTACTTTCAAGACAAGCATCAATAAGTCTTGCATAAGAGTTAACTCATAAAGCAATAAATTCATAGTAAAGGTATTGAAGCAACACAAAGGAAGATTAAGTTTCAGCGGTTGCTTTCAACTTATAACATGTATATCTCATGGATATTGCCAATGTAAAGTAATATAACAAGTGCAATATGCAAGTATGTAGGAATCAATGCACAGTTCACACAAGTGTTTGCTTCTTGAGGTGGAGAGAGATAGGTGAACTGACTCAACAATAAAAGTAAAAAAAGGGCCCTTCACAGAGGGAAGCATTGATTGCTATATTTGTGCTAGAGCTTTGGTTTTGAAAACATAAAGAGAGCATAAAAGTAAAATTTTGAGAGGTGTTTGTTGTTGTCAACGAATGGTAGTGGGCACTCTAACCCCCTTGCCAGACAAACCTTCAAAGAGCGGCTCCCATGAAGGACGTTATCTCTACCAAGCAAGGTAGATCATCCCTCTTCTCTTTTGTTTACACATGTATTTTAGTTTTATTTATGGATGACACTCCTCCCAACCTTTTGCTTACACAAGCCATGGCTAACCGAATCCTCGGGTGCCTTCCAACATTCACATACCATGAAGGAGTGTCTATTTGCAAAATTAAGTTGCTTACCGATGAATCGCAGCAAAACATGTGAAGAGAATTATTAATGAAGGTTGATTAATTTGGGACTGGGAATCCCATTGCCAGCTCTTTTTGCAAAATTATTGGATAAGCGGATGAAGCCACTAGTCCATTGGTGAAAGTTGCCCAACAAGAATGAAAGATAAACACCACATACTTCCTCATGAGCTATAAAACATTGACACAAATCAGAGGTGATAAATTTTGAATTATTTAAAGGTAGCACTCAAGCAATTTAGTTTGGAAATGGCGGAGAAATACCATGTAGTAGGTAGGTATGGTGGACACAAATGGCATAGTGGTTGGCTCAAGGATTTTGGATGCATGAGAAGTATTCCCTCTCGATACAAGGCTTAGGCTAGCAAGGCTATTTGAAACAAACACAAGGATGAACCGGTGCAGCAAAACTCACATAAAATACATATTGTAAACATTATAAGACTCTACACCGTCTTCCTTGTTGTTCAAACTCAATACTAGAAATTATCTAGACTTTAGAGAGACCAATTATGCAAACCAAATTTTAGCAAGCTCTATGTATTTCTTCATTAATAGGTGCAAAGTATATGATGCAAGAGCTTAAACATGAGCACAACAATTGCCAAGTATCACATTATCCAAGACATTTTACCAATTACTACATGTAGCATTTCCCGTTTCCAACCATATAACAATTAACGAAGCAGTTCAACCTTCGCCATGAACATTATGAGCTAAGAACACATGTGTTCATATGAACCAGCGGAGCGTGTCTCTCTCCCACACAAGTATGTATTTATTCAGAGAATGAAAATAACAAAACAAAAATAAAAGCACACAGACGCTCCAAGTAAAGTACATAAGATGTGACCGAATAAAAATATAGTTTCAAGAGAAGAAACCTGATAATTTGTCGATGAAGAAGGGGATGCCTTGGGCATCCCCAAGCTTAGATGCTTGAGTCTTCTTATAATATCCAGGGATGAACCATGGGGGCATCCCCAAGCTTAGACTCTTCACTCTTCTTGATCATAGTATATCATCCTCCTCTCTTGACCCTTGAAAACTTCCTCCACACCAAACTCGAAACAAACTCATTAGAGGGTTAGTGCATAATCAAAAATTCACATGTTCAGAGGTGACACAATCATTCTTAACACTTCTGGACATTGCCCAAAGCTACTGGAAGGTAATGGAACAAAGAAATCCACCCAACACAGCGAAAGAAGCAATGCGAAATAAAAGGCAGAATCTGTCAAAACAGAACAGTCCGTAAAGACGAATTTTATTGAGGCACCAGACTTACTCAGATGAAAATGCCCAAATTGAATTAAAGTTGCGTACATATCTGAGGATCACTCACGTAAATTGGCATAATTTTCTGAGTTACCTACAGAGAATTAGGCCCAGATTCGTGACAGCAAGAAATCTGTTTCTGCGCAGTAATTCAAATCTAGTATGAACCTTACTATCAAAGACTTTACTTGGCACAACAATGCAAAAAAACTAAGATAAGGAGAGGTTGCTACAGTAGTAACAACTTCCAAGACTCAAATATAAAACAAAGTTACTGTAGCAAAATAAACACATGGGTTATCTCCCAAGAAGTTCTTTCTTTATAGCCATTAAGATGGGCTCAGCGGTTTTAATGATGCACTCGCAAGAAATAGTAGTTGAAGCAAAAGATAGCATCAAGAGGAAAATTCAAAACAAATTTAAGTCTAACATGCTTCCTATGCATAGGAATCTTGTAAATAAACAAGTTCATGAAGAGCAGAGTAACAAGCATAGGAAGATAGAACAAGTGTAGCTTCAAAAATTTCAGCACATAGAGAGGCATTTTAGTAACATGAAAATTTCTACAACCATATTTTCCTCTCTCATAAAAACTTTCAGTAGCGACATGAGCAAACTCAACAATATAACTATCACATAAAGCATTCTTATCATGAGTCTCATGCATAAAATTATTACTCTCCACATAAGCATAATCAATTTTATTAGTAATAGTGGGAGCAAATTCAACAAAGTAGCTATCATTATTATTCTCATCATCAAATATAGGACGCATATTGTAATTATAATCAAATTTATCCTCCATAACAGGCGGTAACAAAAGACCACTATCATTATAATCATCATAAATAGGAGGCAAAGTATCATCAAAGAAAATTTTCTCCTCAATGCTTGGGGGACTAAAAATATCATGCTCATCAAAGCCAGCTTCCCCAAGCTTAGAATTTTCCATATCTTTAGCAACAATGGTGTTCAAAGCGTTCATACTAATATGTTCCATAGGTTTTTTAATTTTCGCATCAAACCATCCATGTCTTAAATTAGGAAATAGAATAAGAAGCTCATTGTTGTCCATTATGCCTAACTAGTGTAAACAAGAAACAAAAAGATGCAATTGCAGGATCTAAAGGAAATAGCTTCGAGCACACACACAACGGCAACAGTAAAAGTACTTTACCCGGGACCGGAGTATGAGTGCCTTTTACCTTTCCTCCCCGGCAACGGCGCCTGAAAAGTGCTTGATGTCTACGGGTGCTTCTATTCTTGTAGACAGGTGTTGGGCCTCCAAGAGCGAGAGGTTTGTAGAACAAGCAGCAAGTTTCCCTTAAGTGGATCACCCAAGGTTTATCGAACTCGGGGAGGAAGAGGTCAAAGATATCCCTCTCAAGCAACCCCGCAATCACAAAGCAAGAAGTCTCTTGTGTCCCCAACACACCTAATAGGTGCACTAGTTCGGCGAAGAGATAGTGAAATACAGGTGGTATGAATAAATATAAGCAAGTAGTAACGACACCGTAAAAGTGCTTTGCTGTCCAGGACTCGGTGTGTGGTTGATGGTGGTAATATTGCAGAAGTATAGATGCAGAAAAACAAGAAACAAACAGACGATAGCAATATTTAGGAATAAGGCCTAGGGATCATACTTTCACTAGTGGACACTCTCAACATTGATCACATAATAGAATAAATAGATAGATGCTAGACTCTACACCCTCTTGTTGGATGATGAACACCACTAACCGTGTAGGATTACACGAACCCTCAATGCCGGAGTTAACAAGCTCCACAATATTCAATGTTCATATTTAAATAACCTTAGAGTGCATGACAGATCAACATAACCAAACCAAGTACTAACATAGCATGCACACTCGTCACCTTCACACTACGAAAGGAGGAATAGATCACATCAATACCATCATAGCAATAGTTAACTTCATAATCTACAAGAGATCACAATCATAGCCTACGCCAAGTACTACACGATGCACACACTGTCACCATTACACCGTGCAGGAGGAATAAACTACTTTAATAACATCACTAGAGTAGCACACAGATATATTGTGATACAAAACACATTGCAATCATAAAGAGATATAAATAAGCACTTCACTATGCTATTCATAACAGTGAATAAGTATTCTGTGAAATATAGCCTAAGAGACCCACACGGTGCACACACCTGTCACCTTTACACACGTGGGACAAGGAGTCTCCGGAGATCACATAAGTAAAATCCACTTGACTAGCACAATGGCATCTAGATTACAAGCATCATCATATGAATCTCAATCATGTAAGGCAGCTCATGAGATTATTGTATTGAAGCACATAGGAGAGAGATTAACCACATAGCTACCGGTACAGCCTCGAGCCTCGATGGAGAACTACTCCCTCCTCATGGGAGATAGCAGCGTTGATGAACATGGCGGTGGTGTCGATGGAGGAGCCTTCCGGGGGCACTTCCCCGTCCCGGCGGCGTGCCGGACGAGACTCCTCGTGCCCCGCATCTTGGCTTCGCGATGGCGGCGGCTCCGGAAGGTTTTCTCTCGGTTTCGTCGAACGTGTCGTGGTTTTCGTGACAGAGGCTTTAAATAGGCGGAAGGGCAAGGTCGGAGGGCGTCCGGGGCCACCGGACACTAGGGGCGGCGCGCCCCCTCCCGGGCCGCGCCGCCACCATGTGTGGGCCCCCGTGGCCCCTCTCCGACGGTTCTCGGGTGTTCTGGAAGCTCCCGGGGATTCTAAGATCTTCGGTGTTGATTTCGTCCGATTCCGAGAATATTTCCTTACTAGGATTTCTCAAACCAAAAACAGCAGAAAACAGGAACTGGCCCTTCGGCATCTTGTCAATAGGTTAGTTCCGGAAAACGCATAAATATGACATAAAGTATGTATAAAACATGTAGATATCATCAATAATGTGGCATGGAACATAAGAAATTATCGATACGTCGGAGACGTATCAGCACCCGAGCGGATCCATCACCGTCGTCCACCATCGCTTGCACCTCAGCACATTCTCCAGTGTCTAGCCTGTTCCGAATAACCACTTCTTCAGGTCGACAGGTTGCAACCACGGTAAGGCTCTAGCCTCTTTCACTTTTTTGGTTGTGTGCATCCGTACTGCCATTAGGATGTTGCATTGTTGGAGAGGCTGGTGTAATTGGTATCTTCTGATTTTAATATATTCCCTTTATAGAAAAAAATCTATAAAAATATCATCCATATATTACTATCATCAGTCCTAAAATAATTGTCTCCGAGTAATGTGCAATTTTAGAACGCTCTGGAAGTGTTTTTTGGACAATTTTCTGAAATTTGAAGCCTCAGAATATTGTGCAGATCAGTGTCACTTGATAGATAGAACATGGGTGAGGCATGGTTCGCGTTTTTCGAAAGAATACGTGGAAGGTCTGATTGGATTTATGGACTTTGTTCGAGATAGATTCCGTGAGAATGATAAAATCCATGTACGGAGTGTTTGAATCTCAAGTATAGTACTCAAATGCATGTGCAGTGTCACTTTTTCGTAAGGGGCATGGATCCTACTTACCAGAGGTGGGTACATCACGGAGATCCCTCTGATGCAGTTGTTATTGTACATGGTAACGAGTTGTCTGAAAATCATGAAGCAGCGAATATTTTAGAGGACTTTGGTGCAGGGGTTATAGAACATCCTGTGGTGCCTGATGATGGAAGTGTAAATCATGCACTGGAACTTGATACGGAAAGTATTGAATATCCTGTCGAGCGGCCTTACAATAGTCTTGATCATGGATTGGTGAATCATGCAGATGACTTTGATGCAAATGCGATTGAGCATCCTGCCGAGGTGCCTATCAACAATGATGCTTATCATGGAGAGGTGAATCATAAAGAGGGATTTGCTGCTAATGTCATTGAACATCCTCTCAACGTGCCTGACAATGATGCTGATAGTGGAGGGGCGAATCATGTAGAGGAATTTCTTGCAGATGTTATGGAACATACTGCCGAGGTGCCTAACAATGATGTTGATCGGTGTGATGCGTTTTTTGCAGACCTACAAACTGCAACTGTCTATCAGGGACATAATCTATACTGCATTAACGCTTACCCAGCTATGAGTAATCATTCAGGGCGTACAACAAGATGATATGCTGATTTTGTTAACTGTGGCAAGAATTGTGTTTCAAATCATCCAAAAGACCAAATTGTAGCAATAATCGAGTTAGCTCTACATTTACCGGAAGAAGAGGTGATGCTCCAAGCTCCTCTTCAATATAGGTGGTAGTTCCCAGCCGAGAAGTGGTTGTATGCTATAAAGCATGGTGTGAGGAAAAGTATAGACCTTTTTGGGCATTGAGTTAGTTGTACTTCTGCATACGATTATGGATATTTTAAAGGTGAAATTGATGAAATACTGTGGTTTGTGTTGAACAGCTGTGATGAAGTTGAGCAGTACAGAGAGTATGTTATTCACATGTATTACTTGCGTACCTTCGAACATGCTTATCTACCTATTGACTTATTTTCCAATTTTGGCAGAATGTTCAGACAAGAGTTGGAGCAAGGAGGGGTGCTAGATATTCAAAAAATGATGGCTACAAGGTTTGCATCATGGTTCAGATGCTATGTTAGTTTTCATTATCACGTTGTAAGAACTCTTGGAACATAGGTTTTATCGGCATATGGTGATATATTTCTTTGCTTGTGTTTTGGCGGATACTGAAGATGAAGAATGGCAATCTGGTAGACGATGATCTCTTCGCGTTGGCATGTGGTCCTGATCACAGAATCACAAAATACTCAGCATGTACAGCGAATGGGGTTCGATTTTGCACGGCTGTAAGGGGTGCAAATAAGAAGCGAGAGAATGGTGGAATCATGATAGCAAGCACATATGGCAAAGATGAAGACCTGATTGCTTGCCATGGAACCCTGAAAGAGATTATTATGTTACAGTACCATGGTGACAGGTCTGTGGTTTTGTTTAGATGTGCCTTGCTTACACCGGAGGAGAAAACTGCTGTAAAAAATAACAGATCTTCAAAAAACACACCTGCAAGAAGTCGATGGACCAAGGACGATGATACTTTAGTTCTAGCTATGCATGCTAAAAAGGTGTTCCCTTTTTCCGGTACTACCAATTGTGAGTACTACAATGGAAATTGTAGTTATGGTGAAATGAATGTAGATAGTGATCAGGAATAGATTCTCACAAAGAAATTATCATCGTGTTGTAATCGCATAACTTCCATTCCGGCCATGTCTCAAACTTATGATAGGTGCATCAATGTTGAATGAGTGTATTATTTATTTGTTTAATTACGTGAAGCTGAAAATGTTTCAGCAACTGTACTGCAACACTTTGTAAAAAAAGTTGTACTTGCAACTACATACATCCACCTCAATTTCCAAATTGGTGTTTACAGAGGATTTCGTTCCTACATCCTGGCCATTTGAATCTCGAGCAAATAACCTCCTCCGGCCTCAAACTCATTGTCTCCAAGTGATAAATAACTATTGTATGAAACTGCGCTATATAGAGTGTACAGACTGATAATCTAATAAAAAGAAGATTATACTATTGTAGATCAACACTAATGTTGCATTAAAACTTTCCAAAATACAAGGCCCCTCAAAAGAAAGAAAATGCAATCACGTAGGGCGTCGACCGACCTCGCCCTTCCGCCTATTTATTCATGATATCAGGAAAAACCTAAATACCTGAGCCTCCATCCATGAAAAGTTCCATCGCGGCCACCATCGCCGACCCTAGCTCGGGAGGGTTCTGAAGCTCTTCCCGACACCCTGCCGGAGAGGGAGATCATCACCGGAGGCCTCTACATCGCCATGCCCGCCTCCGAAGTGATGAGTGATTAGTTCATCCCTGGACTACGGGTCCATAGCAATAGCTAGATGGTTGTCTTCTCCAATTTGTGCTTCATGTTTAGATCTTGTGAGCTACCTATCATGATCAAGATCATCTTTATGTAATGCTAGATGTTCTGTTTGTTGGGATCCAATGAATATTGAATACTATGTTGAGATCGATTATATACTTGTCATATGTTATTCATGATCTTGCATGCTCTCCGTTGCTAGTAGATGCTTTGGCCAAGTAAATGCTTGTAACTCCAAGAGGGAGTATTTATGCTCGATAGTGGGTTCATGCCTCTAGTTTTCTGGAAGAGTGACAATAACTTCTAAGATTGTAGATATGTTGTTGCTACTAGGGATAAAACAACAATGTTTTGTCTAGGGATAATTATATTGTTTACTTTACACACATTGCTTAATGCGATAATCTGTTGCTTGCAACTTAATACTGGAAGGGGTTCGAATGATAGCCGGAAGGTGGATTATTAGTCATAGATGCGGTTGGATTACGGTCTATGTATTATGTTGTAATGCCCGAATGAATCTCATAGTAATCATCTTGGCATGTGTGGTCTTTATTTTGTCAATTGCCCAGCTGTAATTTGTTCACCCAACATGTTATTTATCTTTATGGAGAGACAACTTTAGTGAACTGTGGACCCCGGTCCTTTCTTTTACACTAATACAATCATCTTGTTCTGTTTACTTACTTCAAACATTGTTCTCTTTAATTCCACTGCAAACAAACATCTCTTTCCACACTATACATTTAATCCTTTGTGTTCAGCAAGACCGGCGAGATTGACAACCTCACTGTAAGTTGGGGCAAAGTATTTTGGTTGTGTTGTGTGCAGGTTCCATGTTGTTGCTGACGCCGGTAGTGCGCCCTTCCACTAGTAAGCTAGCAACACCTTCAGAAGTCACGCCTTTCTCCTACTAGTCGATTAAACCTTGGTTTCTTACTGAGGAAAACTTGCTACTGTGCTCATGATACCTTCCTCTTGGGGTTCTCCAACAGCGTTCAATCTGCGCTCATTAGCCAACAGGAGGTTAACAGTATGGGAAAGAGAGCCTGTGGCGCGCCTCCCCCTCTGGGAGTGCCACCAGGTGTCTTTGGTTTCTCAAGAAGAGCATGTTGATGTGAACTTCATTGAAAACAATAATTTCAACAACAATGCTTATAGGAATAATTTTGGTAGCAAAAATTATAGGCCATATCCTTCTAATAATGGTAATTTTTATGGAAATTCCTATAGCAACAATAGAAGTGCACCCTCTTATCTTGAAGTCATGCTTAAGAACTGTCAACACCC
The DNA here is from genome assembly GCF_022539505.1 of Lolium rigidum. Lineage (NCBI taxonomy): Eukaryota > Viridiplantae > Streptophyta > Magnoliopsida > Poales > Poaceae > Lolium > Lolium rigidum. The sequence continues at coordinate 75,442,805 of NC_061511.1, read as the reverse complement.
GGATTTTTAATTCCAGATGCCTATTATGCCATACATCGCAATCCCAGGAAGCTTGTTTTTGCGAGACATAATAGTCGATATCACAGAACATTATTCATTCCAAACCATAATCGTATTACAACAAGGGATCTCATGATCCAAATTAAAACAACAGTTGATCTAAAGATCAAATACAAATCACATAGGGGAAGAAACGTAGTAGCGGTCCATCTGTTCCACAGGCAACGCTTGACGTTGGGAGGTGGTCCTAGTTATCATAGACATCCTGCTGTCCATCTTCATGGTACTGGTGCTCCTCTTCATAGTCTGGCCATTGGAATGCCAGAGACAAAGCCATGAGTACTTTTTAAAGTACTCGCAAACTAACACTAAGAGAAATACTAGTAGCTCTATTAAGGTTTCTAAGCTTCTAGGTTTATTTGCACAAAGCTAGTTTTATTTCATAAACACCTAGTAGTTAAAGATTCTTTATTTGCCTAAAATTACTCAACTGGGAACATTAGTGTCATTCCCACAACTCTGTTGTGGTCAAGTCAAATTCATCTGTCAAGTCACAAGTCATTTTTAGAAAACATGTGACAACGGAACAGTATGGCCATCCAACCGTCCATGACCGCGGACGCGGCTATTCGAATAGTTTATCACTCTGCAGAGGTTGCACTCTTGTGCCACAACTTTTGATTACATCCGTCAGGGATAGCCCTGAATAATCATACTCAGTATGCGGATCATCAACCATTAACCTTTCACTTACCTACCCTAGTATAGGCACCTCCCCTATGAGCTTGGCCTCCTAGGGATGGCAATCTGCCCTCCTAGGAACTACACAGGGCTTGGGTAGGACATTCATCTGTTTTTCACGTCATTTCACTTTTCATGGAGGCAGCCTCGGCATAACCCCTATGACGCTTGTTCAGAGGGAACCCATACTAAAGTACATAAATTTCCAGTTAAGCCCTACCCATTTTGAGGTATTGTGGGGGTATGCTAAAGTTGGAATGGTATCGCATCCGAACCCAACCATCAGTTTTTGTTAAATTCACCTTGTCATTCAAAGGTCATATTCACCTTCAAAACTTTCAGTAGAATGACTCATCATTTTATGGTTTTCAAAGTCATTTGATTCACAAGTTCCCATCTAGAGTGGTCAGGTTTAGTTTTAGCAATAGCAACTAGTCATGAGAGGTGCTAACTAAATTTTAGCTATCTAGGCTAAGTTTGATGATCTTGTAGTACTCTATATTCAGACAAAGTTAACTATAAAAATAAGCCTTGATAACCAAAGTAAAAGATTGCAAGATAAAAACTTGGGCTGGGAAGAATAAATCCTTAAACAAAAATGATAGTGCCATGGTATCTTGCACCAGTATAGCTTGCATTAGTAGAGCTTGCTTGAGTGGTACAGTTGTCAAAGTGTTCCTCTTCTTCGTAGAAGACCTCTTCCTCCTCGTAGCCTTCGGTACTAGCGTCTATAAACGGATATGAGGTATACAATCACCAAACAATACTTAAGTAGACTATTTAACCATAATAGCTCACACAAGATGATCTATTATCATCACAAGCATCCATACTAGGGTTTCCATTTATTTTATTTTTGGAGAAGTAATTTCCACTCTTTGAGAATTACTAAGATTTAATATCCTCAAATAATGCAATATGAGGTCATGCAGAACTAAAGTCATTACCTCATATTATAATACTTGGGAAAGTGGTTTAAATCAGATGCAACACCTCATAAGGTTTTATTAATATTTTGCATGATTTAAATGAGATAGAAAATAGCCACATAGCCAGTATTTAGATCTAGCCCATGACTACTGCAACTAAAATTCAATGTCATTGCATAATCAGATAGACAATAACAAATGTAAATCTTGAGAGGTAGAATCACCTCAAAATAATTTATGGTTGATTTTTAATAAAAGTTTGAAGTTGGCATAGTTATGATTTTACTATTTTTAGTGTATGTGATATGCAACAATGCAGGGGTTGGTTTTTTTTTGATTTGCATAGATAATGCTCTGAGCTTTCCAAAAATATTTGGTTTACTAATTTTGGATAAGTAGAACTCCCACAAATTAATTTGAAGTGGAGCTAATTCACTAAACTAAATAAAAAGGGAAACTAAATTCAAACGGAAAGGGCCGCGCGGGAAACAAACTGGGCCGGCCCAGCTATGCTCACAGTGCACAACGGGCCGCCTGACAGAGGGCCCCACACGTCAGTGGGCTGTTAAAACCCGAAACGGTATGAGCGAGGAGGGTCGTTGGATTAGAGGGCGATCGGATGGCGCACGGTCGTCTCCATCCACGACAGGAGGACGGCGAGCTCTAACCCTACCGGCGGCGAGGAGGGTTGCTAGGTGGTACCTGGGGCTCCGGCGAGGCTCAGCGAGGCGAGCAAACGAACGACACGACGAAGGCGAGCTGAACGAGGGTCGGGGGAGAGGCTGAGGAAGACGGGAGCGTCACCTCCTTCTGGCTACTGCCGCGGCAACTCCGGCCAAATTCTGGCGAGGTAGAGTGTAATGTGGAAGGGCGAGGGGTCGAGGGTGCTCAGGGAGGAGTGGGGAGTGGAATGGTGTGCTGAATGGAGGCAGAGGAGGCCGGTTTATATAGGCTCGGTGAGGAGCAATGGGGCACGGGCAGATGGATGGTGGTGACGGTGCTGCGCCGGTAGAGGGACATGGGCGAGGAGCGAGGACGGTGCGGCATGGCCTGGCGGTCCTCGTGGGCGTCATGGCATAGTGGATGGAGGTCAGACGCGGTCGTCGTTGTGTGGTGTCCGGCGGAGCAGTGGCGGATGTCGTCGACGATGACGATGGCTACAGGGCGCTCCGGGCCAAACGGTCGTGTCTGGGAGGTAGCTGGTGCTGAGGTGAAGGTTCGGGCAGAAGCTGAGGTCAGGGGGAGGTCGGAGGCGACGGGGCGAGGTCGTGCTCTGGCGTGCGCGTTGGCACGTCCTGGCGCGTCATGGCGTCCCTGGGCCGGCATGGGCACGTGTTAGTCTGGCTGCTCCGCGGCTTGTCGTCGTCTGTGGCGAGCACTGGCAGAGTCAGGGGAGTGAGGGAGAGCTAGTTGACAAGGTTGGCACGACTAGGGCTGGCTGGAGGCTTGTGAGCAAGTGGGGTGGCCAAATGGTGATGGCATGGCCATGCCATTGTGGTCAAGTGAGAGAGAGAGAGGGTGGCAGAGGCATGGCCTGATGTGGAGAGGGTGCAGGGACACTGTGGATGAGCTAGGAGAGTGGGGTGAGGTCAGAAATGTACCACAAATAGTGGTTTTTACTTTGGGCAAATGGTGCACACAAGGTGTTTGTGTTAATGGCCGCAAGAAAATTTATTTTGAATTTTGCCAAAATATTTCATGGGTGTGATTCGAATATTATTTGACATCTCTTGGTGGTATTGGTTTGCAAGATGAGGTTGATTTGATGAAAATCAAAATTGGGGTGATCTTAAATTTGTTTCAAAGTTGCCACTTTGGATGCTTATTATAAGCATTTGAGAATGAATTAGCAAGGTTGGCCAACACCAAGTTACTTACTTTTATGTGTACTTGTGATCTGGGCAAAAAGATTATGAGGTTTGGTTTAGAAAAGAATAGGCTCAAAGTAGGCATCCTGATAATATTTTCACAAGTGACCATTATCACATGTGCCTTGATTTTAATTTTTGTTTTTGTTTTTATTTGTTTTGCTTTTCTTTGACCCAAATGTTATTGTTTTGGGTTCAGAGGTATTATGTTGAGTTTATTTATGTTTTCAAACCATCTAAACAAAGTAGAACATGGCATATGCTAATATTTGCAAATGTGGCCATTTGCTCATATATGCATCTATTTTTATTGTATTTTCTTTTGCTTTGTTTCTCTTTGATCTGGAAGGTAGTGTGTTGAGTTTAAAAAGGGTTTTCAAATCCATCTATCAAAACCATCATGGCCTAAGCAAACATTCATTCATTCACATAATAGGAAATATTTTGAAATTGTCAAGTTTTTGTTAACCCTAAAATTGGATAATTGAAGATATGGTTTTTATTTATTTCTAAATTTTGGGGTGTTACAAACCTTCCCCCCTTAAACAAAATCTCGTCCCGAGATTTAAGAAAAGTTAGGATCCTAAGAGAGATTGGGCAATTTAGTCTTAATAAACGGGTGCGATGCTCTGAGTTAACAGGAAAACATGCCCTGCATGGCATTTGGTGCTTCCTGGGCTTCTGTTGCATTCATACGGTAGAAATGACCGTTGCGGTTGTTCGGGTTCATTCCAGTTGAGACACGGCGCTGTTGCTAGGCAGGTGCAGCGATATTGGGTGCTGTCTTCATCAATTTCTTGGGGCACTCATTGGAGTAATGCCCGGTAACTCCACATTCATAACATGTCACAGTTGACTTGTCCTTTTGGGCAATGGGGACAGCATTGCTTCCAGTCCTTGGGGCAGTGTTGGTGTTGTTGTTATTACTAGTATGGTTGTTGTTGTTGTTGCTTCCGGGCTTCGGGTGTCCTCCATTGTGGTTGATGAAGTTTGGACGGGACGTCGGAACAGGTGGCTTGTTGGGTCTTGGTGCAAATCCTGTAGGTGAACTGGTGCGGTACTTCTATGCATTGTGGGGTCCATTCTGGCATCATACGGCGCTTGCGGTTCTCATTGGCTTGAATGAGTTTTCCTTCCATCTGGATAGCAGAATCAACTAGGGCTTCTAGGTCAACAAACTGAATATTCACTAGCACTGTCTGCATCTCATCATGCAGTCCATTCAGAAATCTTTCCTTCTTCTTTTCATTGGTGTTTGTCTCATCCGGGGCGTACCTAGACAGAGTAAGGAACCTGTCACGGACTCACGGTATTCCACCACATACATTCTTCCTTGCTTGAGCTCTCTGAACTCATCTCTCATCTTCTTGATCAAACCCGGTGGCACATGGTATCTTCTGAACTTGAGCTTGAAGTCCTCCCAAGTCATCATCTGTCCTCCATTCATTGCACGGGCACTGTTCCACCAGGATCTGGCAGGTCCTGAGAGATAATGGGTGGCAAACGGCACCTTCTCAGCAGCTTCAACTCCTGCAACTTCCAGGTTGTTCTCCATTGATTGGAGCCAGTCATCTGCATCTAAGGGCTCTTCAGTCTTGCTAAACATTGGGGGATTAGTATTCTGGAAGTTCTTCAACTTAGATCCAGGATGATCATGAGGTCCATGTCCTTGGTTGTTCTGGGCTATCTGCTGTAGTACGACAAGGTTGGCTTGCCGCTCAGCTCTTTCGATTTCTCTATCTGCCACCAACATTTGTAGAATCTGCAGCATTGCATCTTGGTTGTTGCTGCGGGTTGGAGGGGCCATCTGAACATTGAGGTAGATCATAAGATAAGAGGGAATTTTCTATGGTTTGTTTGGTTTAAGTTTGAAAATTTTAAAACTTGAGTAGTGCTGAGGTGGTAAAAAACAACAACACTTTTTCATTTACTCCAAACAACACACATTACAAACTACTCAAACAGATGGTTTTAAGAACCATTTTCTCGTACTACGATACATTGGAATGGATACAAGCTCACACCTAGTGCTCTCTTGCGTAGGTGTAAATTCTACTAAAGTGAACTAGGGATACTACTCTTCATCCGGAATGGTGGGTTCTTCATCTTCATGGGTAATGTGTTTGGCGAGAGGCGCGGGCGTTGTCCAACTCCTTGCGGGTCTTGTACAACATGAAGTCCAGGTATGCAACATAGTGGTTCATCTCCGGGTGCGGTGGCATGGTTATTGGCCTTCCCATGGGGTCATGTCTTGGGTAGTAAAAGAAGCGAGTGTTCTTGATCTAGTTCACATTCTGTCCACACAGACGCGAAAGTTCTTCTTGCATTGCTTTGGCTATTCCATCCCTCCAATTGTTCCCCCTCACAGAAAACCATATGGTTTCCCAAATTGGGGCTCCCAGCTTTCCTCTCAGATCTGCAGTAATTTCCCACTGAGGTTGTCTTCCTGACTGATTATTGAGTGGCACTCCAAAAAAACTCGGGATATGGGCGTCCTAGATATTCAACTAGCTGCTCCAAATCCTTCTCGAACATTAGGTCTCCTCCGTGGCCAAGCTGATGGAACTCGTAGTTGTACTCCATTTCTGAGCCATTAGGATGAGTAAGTTAGTGAAGTGATCAAGTATGCAAAATTTTATGTAGAATCACAAGGAAAAGTAGAGCATGGATTTCTCTTTTTGAAAAGATCTCAAGGATAAGAGTGAGAATACGTTTTCATAAATATTCACTTCATTTGTTTTGAAACTAAGTTTTCAGACGTCCATTCTAACTAGGGCCTCCTAAGGTCAAACAATGGCTCTGATACCAACTTGTCAACACCCGGATTTTTAATTCCAGATGCCTATTATGCCATACATCACAATCCCAGGAAGCTTGTTTTTGCGAGACATAATAGTCAATATCACAGAACATTATTCATTACAAACCATAATCGTCTCACAACAAGGGATCTCATGATCCAAATTAAAACAACAGTTGATCTAAAGATCAAATACAAATCACATAGCGGAAGAAACGTAGTAGCGGTCCATCTGTTCCACATGCAACGCTTGACGTTGGGAGGTGGTCCTAGTTATCATAGACATCCTGCTGTCCATCTTCCTGGTACTGGTGCTCCTCTTCATAGTCTGGCCATTGGAATAGCCAGGGACAAAGCCATGAGTACTTTTTAAAGTACTCGCAAACTAACACTAAGAGAAATACTAGTAGCTCTATTAAGGTTTCTAAGCTTCTAGGTTTATTTGCACAAAGCTAGCTAGTTTTATTTCATAAACACCTAGTAGTTAAAGACTCTTTATTTGCCTAAAATTACTCAAGTGGGAACATTAGTGTCATTCCCACAACTCTGTTGTGGTCAAGTCAAATTCATCTGTCAAGTCACAAGTCATTTTTAGAAAACATGTGACAACGGAACAGTATGGCCATCCAACCGTCCATGACCGCGGACGCGGCTATTCGAATAGTTTAACACTCTGCAGAGGTTGTACACTTGTGCCACAACTTTTGATTACATCCGTCGGGGATAGCCCTGAATAATCATACTCAGTATGCGGATCATCAACCATTAACCTTTCACTTACCTACCCTAGTATAGGCACCTCCCCTATGAGCTTGGCCTCCCAGGGATGGCAATCTGCCCTCCTAGGAACCGCACAGGGCTTGGGTAGGACATTCATCTCTTTTTCACGTCATTTCACTTTTCACGGAGGCAACCTCGGCATAACCCCTATGACGCTTGTTCAGAGGGAACTCATACTAAAGTACATAAATTTCCAGTTAAGCCCTACCCATTTTGAGGTATTGTGGGGGTACGCTAAAGTTGGGATGGTATCGCATCCGAACCCAACCATCAGTTTTTGTCAAATTCACATTGTCATTCAAAGGTCATATTCACCTTCAAAACTTTCAGTAGAATGACTCATTATTCTAAGGTTTTCAAAGTCATTTGATTCACAAGTTCCCATCTAGAGTGGTCAGGTTTAGTTTTAGCACTAGCAACTAGTCATGAGAGGTGCTAACTAAATTTTAGCTATCTATGCTAAGTTTGATGCTCTTGTAGTACTCTATATTCAGACAAAGTTAACTATAAAAATAAGCCTTGATAACCAAAGTAAAAGATTGCAAGATAAAAACTTGGGCTGGGAAGAATAAATCCTTAAACAAAAATAATAGTGCCATGGTATCTTGCACCAGTATAGGTTGCATTAGTAGAGCTTTCCTTTAGTGGTACAGTTGTCAAAGTGTTCCTCTTCTTCTTCTTCTTCTTCTTCTTCGTAGAAGACCTCTTCCTCCTCGTAGCCTTTTGTGATGACCCAGCGTACCACTACATGGTGTAGTACACAAGTCGTTGACATAACACAAGTGAAACACCATTCCACTCATATTACATCTCTCAGAGTGGTACAACAGAAACATATGCGAGTCCAAGGTATGTCTATAGAAGTACACACAAGCTGTTTACATAAGATCAACACAACCTCCTACTTTACGAGTGAGGTAAAACTTCAAATAAAGCTCCGTGAAGAACGACTCGTAGTCTATTCTTATTGCTAACTCAAGTTCAAGAGCTACTTGGCTTGCTATAGAACTCTAGCTACTTAGGTTCTAGGATTAGGGAAAGGTTCCCTTCTATTACTAGTCTAGGTTTCCATTATAGCTGATGCAGAAGTTGACTCCATTGACTTCTTTCACTGGATTCTTCATCTTGTTGCAGTTGACTCCTTCGGCTTCGAGTTCCACGGTAGTTTCTCCTTCGGTGCCTTGATCTAAGAAGGGGGTTCAAATGGAATAGAATGAGTACGAGCGTACTCAGCAAGTTCATATTAGGAAATAGGTGCATCATGCACTAGCTACAGCCACAGACCAGAAAGTCATAGGCCAATGCAAGTTTTTGTAAACATTTCTTCAAAAGGTTTATTTTATTCCGAAAACTATGCCCGTCGGTCTTCACGAGTTGACTAGAACTTCGTGGAGTTCCTTTCTCGCCGCGTTCGCAGCTCCCTTCCCGAACGAGGAGTGACAAGTCACAATTTGATACACTCTGCAGAGGTGTGTTACTTTTCCCATAAGAGACCTTATCCTTGTTGCCAACCAGGCGAATTCTTTCCCGTCCACACTTCCTTTGGTGTGAGGCCAGGTGTAAGATCCAAGCCCACACCGCCTTCTCCGCGACTGCAAACCCACCCTTTTGTCCAACCGTACACCCCGAGAGACTTCCCCCGATAATACGGCTTTACTCACGGTGTACTCCGGACAATCCTTCATAGATCGTAGAGCCATCATCACTAATGGATGGGGATTTAAAAGGCTATCCCAACCTACGGCAGGTGCCTCCAACACCCCGCCGGCTCTACCAATCCGTTGGCGTGCGAAGGGAAAAGATACGGCTGGCTTCCCCAGAGCCATTATAGATCTCATGGTCAACGCGATTTGTACGGCGCTAGAATCACTGGACGGCATTGGTACTTAGTCCTAGATGAGTAGTACCCATGCAATGGAACCTCCATGATGGCGTGTATTTCACACGTTCGTTGGGCAACCCCAAGAGGAAGGTATGATGCGCACAGCAGCAAGTTTTCCCTCAGAAAGAAACCAAGGTTTATCGAACCAGGAGGAGCCAAGAAGCACGTTGAAGGTTGATGGCGGCGGATGTAGTGCGGCGCAACACCGGAGATTCCGGCGCCAACGTGGAACCTGCACAACACAACCAAAGTACTTTGCCCCAACGAAACAGATGAGGTTGTCAATCTCACCGGCTTGCTGTAACAAAGGATTAACCGTATTGTGTGGAAGATGATTGTTTGCAGAGAAAACAAGAAAACAAGTATTGCAGACAGATTTGTATTTCAAGTATTAAAGAATGGACCGGGGTCCACAGCTCACTAGAGGTGTCTCTCCCATAAGATAAAAGCATGTTGGGTGAACAAATTACAGTCGGGCAATTGACAAATAGAGAGGGCATAACAATGCACATACATGTCATGATAAGTACAAGTGAGATTTAATTTGGCATTACGACAAAGTACATAGACCGCCATCCAACCGCATCTATGCCTAAAAAGTCCAACTTCAGAGTTATCGTCCGAACCCCTTCCAGCATTAAGTTGCAAAGCAACGGACAATTGCATTAAGTATGGTGCGTAATGTAATCAACAACTACATCCTCGGACATAGCGCCAATGTTTTATCCCTAGTGGCAATAGCACAACACAACCTTAGAACTTTCTATCACTCGTCCCGTGTGTCAATGCAGCATGAACCCACTATCGAGCATAAATACTCCCTCTTGGAGTTAAAAGCAAAAACTTGGCCGGAGCATAAATACGGATAGATGATCTTGATCATGTTAGGCAGCTCACAAGATCCAACAATGAAGCACAATGAGGAGAAGACAACCATCTAGCTACCGCTATGGACCCATAGTCCAGGGGTGAACTACTCACTCATCACTCCGGAGGCGACCATGGCGGTGTAGAGTCCTCCGGAGATGAATCCCCTCCCGGCAGGGTGCCGGAGGAGATCTCCGTAATCCCCCGAGATGGGATCGGCGGCGGCGGAGTCTCGGTAAGGTTTTCCGTATCGTGGTTTTTCGCATCGTGGGTTTCGCGACGGAGGCTTTAAGTAGGCGGAAGGGCAGCAGTCGGGGGCCGACGAGGGGCCCACACCACAGTGGCGGCGCGGGCCCCCTTGGCCGCGCCGCCTTGTGGTTTGGCCACCTCGTGGCCCCACTTCGTATGCTCTTCGGTCTTCTGGAAGGTTCGTGGCGAAATAGGCCCCTGGGTCTTCATTTCGTCCAATTCCGAGAATATTTCGTTACTAGGATTTCTGAAACCAAAAACAGCAGAAAACAGCAACTGGCACTTCGGCATCTTGTTAATTGGTTAGTTCCAGAAAATGCACGAATATGACATAAAGTGTGCATAAAACATGTAGGTATCATCAATAATATGGCATAGAACATAAGAAATTATCGATACGTCGGAGACGTATCAAGCATCCCCAAGCTTAGTTCTGCTCGTCCCGAGCGGGTAAAACGATAACAAAGATAATTTCGAAGTGATATGCCATCATAACCTTGATCATACTATTTGTAATGTAGTGGATGCAGCGATCAAAACAATGGTAATGACATGAGTAAACAAGTGAATCATAAAGCAAAGACTTTTCATGAATAGTACTTCAAGACAAGCATCAATAAGTCTTGCATAAGAGTTAACTCATAAAGCAATAAATCAAAGTAAAGGCATTGAAGCAACACAAAGGAAGATTAAGTTTCAGCGGTTGCTTTCAACTTATAACATGTATATCTCATGGATAATTGTCAACATAGAGTAATATAACAAGTACAATATGCAAGTATGTAGGAATCAATGCATAGTTCACACAAGTGTTTGCTTCTTGAGGTGGAGAGAGATAGGTGAACTGACTCAACATAAAAGTAAAAGAATGGTCCTTCAAAGAGGAAAGCATCGATTGCTATATTTGTGCTAGAGCTTTTATTTTGAAAACATGAAACAATTTTGTCAACGGTAGTAATAAAGCATATGAGTTATGAAAATTATATCTTACAAGTTGCAAGTATCATGCATAGTATACTAATAGTGCCCGCACCTTGTCCTAATTAGCTTGGACTACCGGATCTTTGCAATGCACATGTTTTAACCAAGTGTCACAATGGGGTACCTCCATGCCGCCTGTACAAAGGTCTAAGGAGAAAGCTCGCATTTTGGATTTCTCGCTTTTGATTATTCTCAACTTAGACATCCATACCGGGACAACATGGACAACAGATAATGGACTGCTCTTTAATGCATAAGCATGTGGCAACAATTATTATTCTCATATGAGATTGAGGATATATGTCCAAAACTGAAACTTCCACCATGAATCATGGCTTTAGTGAGCGGCCCAATGTTCTTCTCTAACAATATGCATCCTCCAACCATTAAGGTGGTAGATCTCTCTTACTTCAGACAAGACGGACATGCATAGCAACTCACATAATATTCAACAAAGACTAGTTGATGGCGTCCCCAGAAGCATGGTTATCGCACAACAAGCAACTTAATAAGAGATAAAGTGCATAAGTACATATTCAATACCACAATAGTTTTTAAGCTATTTGTCCCATGAGCTATATATTGCAAAGGTGAATGATGGAATTTTAAAGGTAGCACTCAAGAAATTTACTTTGGAATGGCGGATAAATACCATGTAGTAGGTAGGTATGGTGGACACAAATGGCATAGTGGTTGGCTCAAGTATTTTGGATGCATGAGAAGTATTCCCTCTCGATACAAGGTTTAGGCTAGCAAGGTTATTTGAAACAAACACAAGGATGAACGGTGCAGCAAAACTCACATAAAAGACATATTGTAAACATTATAAGACTCCACACCGTCTTCCTTGTTGTTCAAAACTCAATACTAGATGTTATCTAGACTCTAGAGAAACCAAATATGCAAACCAAATTAGCAAGCTCTAAGTATTTCTTCATTAATGGGTGCAAAGTATATGATGCAAGAGCTTAAACATGAGCACAACAATTGCCAAGTATCAAATTATCCAAGACATTTTAGAGTTACTACATGTAGCATTTTCCAATTCCAACCATATAACAATTTAACGAAGAAGAAACTTCGCCATGAATACTATGAGTAGAGCCTAAGGACATATTTGTCGATATGCTACAGCGGAGCGTGTCTCTCTCCCACAAAGTGAATGCTAGGATCCATTTTATTCAAACAAAACAAAAAAACAAAAACAAACCGACGCTCCAAGCAAAGTACATAAGATGTGACAGAATAAAAATATAGTTTCAGGGGAGGAACCTGATAATGTTGTCGATGAAGAAGGGGATGCCTTGGGCATCCCCAAGATTAGACGCTTGAGTCTTCTTATAATATGCAGGGGTGAACCACCGGGGCATCCCCAAGCTTAGAGCTTTCACTCTTCTTGATCATATTGCATCATACTCCTCTCTTGATCCTTGAAAACTTCCTCTACACCAAACTCGAAACAAGTCATTAGAGGGTTAGTGCATAATAAAAATTCACATGTTCAGAGGTGACACAATCATTCTTAACACTTATGGACATTGCATAAAGCTACTGGACATTAACGGATCAAAGAAATTCATCCAACATAGCAAAAGAGGCAATGCAAAATAAAAGGCAGAATCTGTCAAAACAGAACAGTCCGTAAAGATGGATTTTATTAGGCCACCAGACATGCTCAAATTAAAATGCTCAAATTGAATGAAAGTTGCGTACATATCTGAGGATCATGCACGTAAATTGGCTTAATTTTATGAGCTACCTACAGGGAGTTAGACCCAGATTCGTGACAGCAAAGAAATCTGGAACTGTGCAATAATCCAAATCTAGTACTTACTTTTCTATCAAAGACTTTACTTGGCACAACAAAACTCAAAACTAAGATAAGGAGAGGTTGCTACAGTAGTAAACAACTTCCAAGACACAAATATAAAACAAAAATACTGGAGTAAAAACATGGGTTGTCTCCCATAAGCGCTTTTCTTTAACGCCTTTCGCCTAGGCGCGTAAAGTGTATATCAAGTGACATCGAGAGATGAAGCATCAACATCATAACTTGTTCTAATAATAGAATCATAAGGTAACTTCATTCTTTTTCTAGGGAAGTGTTCCATACCTTTCTTGAGAGGAAATTGATATTTAATATTACCTTCCTTCATATCAATAGTAGCACCAACGGTTCGAAGAAAAGGTCTTCCCAATATAATGGGGCAAGATGCATTGCATTCAATATCCAAGACAACAAAATCAACGGGGACAAGGTTATTGTTAACCATAATATGAACATTATCAACTCTCCCCAAAGGTTTCTTTTTAGCATTATCGACGAGATTAACATCCAGATAACAATTTTTCAATGGTGGCAAGTCAAGCATATCATAGACTTTTTTAGGCATAACAGAAATACTTGCACCAAGATCACATAAAGCATTACAATCAAAATCTTTGACTCTCATTTTAATGATGGGCTCCCAACCATCCTCTAGCTTTCTAGGAATATAAGTTTCAAGTTTTAGTTTCTCTTCTCTAGCTTTTATGAGAGCATTTGTAATATGTTTTGTGAAAGCCAAGTTTACAGCGCTAGCATTGGGACTCTTAGCAAGTTTTTGTAAGAACTTTATAACTTCAGAGATGTGGCAATCATCAAAATCTAAATCATTACAATCTAAAGCAATGGGATTATCATCCCCAAGGTTGGAAAAAATTTCAGCAGCTTTATCACGAGCAGCTTCAAGCAATTTTAGTAGCTTCAGTGTAATTTTGCGCGCTTTGCACTAGGAGTAGAAGCATTGCCAACACCAATTATTTTACCATTGATAGTAGGAGGTGCAGCAACATGTGAATCATTAGCATTGCTAGTGGTGGTAATAGTCCAAACTTTAGCTACATTTTTCTCTTTAGCTAGTTTTTCATTTTCTTCTCTATCCCACCTAGCACGCAGCTTCAGCCATTAATCTTATATTCTCATTAATTCTAACTTGGATGGCATTTGCTGTAGTAATAATTTTATTTTCAATATCCCTATTAGGCATAACTTTCGATTTCAAAAGATCAACATCGGAGGCAAGACTATCAACTCTAGAAACAAGAATATCAATTTTATTGAGTTTTTCCTCAACGTATTTGTTAAAAGCAGCTTTGTGTACTAATAAATTCTTTAAGCATGGCTTCAAGTCCAGGGGGTGTATTCCTATTATTGTTGTAAGAATTCCCATAAGAATTAGCATAACCGTTACCATTATTATAAGGATATGGCCTATAGTTATTACTAGAATTGTTCCGATAAGCATTGTTGTTGAAATTATTATTTTTAATGAAGTTTACATCAACATGTTCTTCTTGGGCAACCAATGAAGCTAATGGAACATTATTAGGATCAACATTAGTCCTATCATTCGCAATCATAGACATAATAGCATCAACCTTATCATTCAAGGAAGAGGATTCTTCAACGAAATTTACCTTCTTACCTTGTGGAGCTCTTTCGAGTGTGCCATTCAGAGTAATTAACCATCATATTATCAAGGAGCTTTGTTGCTTCACCAAGAGTGATGGACATAAAGGTACCTCCAGCAGCTGAATCCAATAAATTCCGCGAAGAAAAATTTAGTCCCGCATAGAAGGTTTGGATGATCATCCAAGTAGTCAGTCCATGGGTTGGGCAATTTTTAACCAAAGATTTCATTCTTTCCCAAGCTTGAGCAACATGTTCATTATCTAATTGTTTAAAATTCATTATGCTACTCCTCAAAGATATAATTTTAGCAGGGGGATAATATCTACCAATAAAAGCATCCTTGCATTTAGTCCAGGAATCAATACTATTCTTAGGCAGAGATAGCAACCAATCTTTAGCTCTTCCTCTTAATGAGAAAGGAAACAATTTTAATTTTATAATGTCACCATCTAAATCTTTATACTTTTGCATTTCACATAGTTCAACAAAATTATTGAGATGGGCAGCAGCATCATCAGAACTAACACCAGAAAATTTCTCTCGCATAACAAGATTAAGTAAAGCAGGTTTAATTTCAAAGAATTCTGCTGTAGTAGCAGGTGGAGCAATAGGTGTGCATAGGAAATCATTATTATTTGTGCTAGTGAAGTCACACAACTTAGTATTTTCAGGGTTGGCCATTTTAGCAGTAGTAAATAAAGCAAACTAGATAAAGTAAATGCAAGTAAACTAATTTTTTTGTGTTTTTGATATAGAGTGCAAGACAGTAAATAAAGTAAAACTAGCAACTAATTTTTTTGTGTTTTGATATAATGCAGCAACCAAAGTAGTAAATAAAATAAAGCAAGACAAAAACAAAGTAAAGAGATTGAGAAGTGGAGACTCCCCTTGCAGCGTGTCTTGATCTCCACGGCAACGGCGCCAGAAAATATGCTTGATGGCGTGTATTTCACACGTTCGTTGGGCAACCCCAAGAGGAAGGTATGATGCGCACAGCAGCAAGTTTTCCCTCGGAAAGAAACCAAGGTTTATCGAACCAGGAGGAGCCAAGAAGCACGTTGAAGGTTGATGGCGGCGGGATGTAGTGCGGCGCAACACCAGAGATTCCGGCGCCAACGTGGAACCTGCACAACACAACCAAAGTACTTTGCCCCAACGAAACAGCTGAGGTTGTCAATCTCACCGGCTTGCTGTAACAAAGGATTAACCGTATTTTGTGGAAGATGATTGTTTGCAGAGAAAACAAGTAAAACAAGTATTGCAGACAGATTTGTATTTCAAGTATTAAAGAATGGACCGGGTCCACAGCTCACTAGAGGTGTCTCTCCCATAAGATAAAAGCATGTTGGGTGAACAAATTACAGTCGGGCAATTGACAAATAGAGAGGGCATAACAATGCACATACATGTCATGATAAGTACGAGTGAGATTTAATTGGGCATTACGACAAAGTACATAGACCGCCATCCAACTGCATCTATGCCTAAAAAGTCCAACTTCAGGTTATCGTCCGAACCCCTTCCAGTATTAAGTTGCAAAGCAACAGACAATTGCATTAAGTATGGTGCGTAATGTAATCAACAACTACATCCTCGGACATAGCGCAAAAACTTGGCCAGAGCCTCTACTAGTAACGGAGAGCATGCAAGATCATAAACAACACATATGTAATAACTTGATAATTAACATAACATGGTATTCTCTATCCATCGGATCCCGACAAACACAACATAGAGTATTACGGATAGATGATCTTGATCATGTTAGGCAGCTCACAAGATCCAACAATGAAGCACAATGAGGAGAAGACAACCATCTAGCTACTGCTATGGACCCATAGTCCAGGGGTGAACTACTCACTCATCACTCCGGAGGCGACCATGGCGGTGTAGAGTCCTCCGGGAGATGAATCCCCTCTCCGGCAGGGTGCCGGAGGAGATCTCCGTAATCCCCCGAGATGGGATCGGCGGCGGCGGCGTCTCGGTAAGGTTTTCCGTATCGTGGTTTTTCGCATCGTGGGTTTCGCGACGGAGGCTTTAAGTAGGCGGAAGGGCGGAGTCGGGGGGCTGACGAGGGGCCCACACCACAGGGCGGCGCAAGCCCCCCCTTGGCCGCGCCGCCTTGTGGTTTGGCCACCTCGTGGCCCCACTTCGTATGCTCTTCGGTCTTCTGGAAGGTTCGTGGCGAAATAGGCCCCTGGGTCTTCGTTTCGTCCAATTCCGAGAATATTTCGTTACTAGGATTTCTGAAACCAAAAACGGCAGAAAACAAGCAATCGGCACTTCGGCATCTTGTTAATAGGTTAGTTCCAGAAAATGCACGAATATGACATAAAGTGTGCATAAAACATGTAGGTATCATCAATAATATGGCATAGAACATAAGAAATTATCGATACGTCGGAGACGTATCACTCCACCATATCAACACATACCATGGTTCCATTGCCCACCACATAGTCATATTCATAATTGTAAAATAATACTTTGCTTTTCAATGCATGAGTGATAAGTATAGTACTTTGCATATAGTTTGATACAAATAATCAAATGACATGAGCAAGCGATGAACTTGCCTTTCTTGACTGCAAGATTATGCAGGCAAAAGCTTCGATACGTGATAACTCCAAATTCTGAAATACCATCATCGTCCGGTAAGGACAATGTTTAAAGAACTGGCAAAGATTCTATAATGCATAGTATGAGATGCAATCATCCCGAGCGTAACCTGATCCCGATGATTTAAGATTGATGAGTTGTAAATATTTCTTTAGGGTTGGTTGCACTTTTAGAATGATTCTCAAACAAGGTTCTTATTAGGGTTTGGTTATATTAGCATCATAATCAAGTGATATAAGACATCATAACAATCACACACATAAAGAATAGTGATGGAATAATATGTAAAGAACAGTTGTCAATTTTAAGTTCTATAGAACATGGTTGATGATTACTTGTATTATACTTCAAAAGAATAACTTTTGAAGAACATGTTGTTTAAGAAATAATTAGTATTTCAAAGAAGGATTAGGCTTCTAAGGTTTGATTGACATTTGTACTTCAAAAGAATAAATTTTGAAGAACAGGTTAAATAAGAACAAGAACTACTATAATTAGGGGCTATGGCTTCTAGGGTTTACTTATTAGATTCATTTAGTTCTCTAATAGGAACTAGTTGGATTGTTAAATAGAATTGGTCTATACATAGCAAGTATTAGCAATTTATTACTATGGTTGATTATGGGTATCATATCAAAGAATGATGGTCCAAGTGTTGCTATAAGTTAGGGTTTACTATGGCTTCACATATGTTTCACTAAGTAATGCTTAATGGCTTCTAAATTAGATGGTTTATCTCTTCCTGAATAGGGTTCAGTGGAATAGGAGCATGTGATGTGTATTATTACACAAGATATTGGTACTAGGATTGATCTCCCTGGTTCTTCTAGGGTTTGATGGTTTAGGAGGATTCCAATGGTGTGGTATTTAGGATTGATGATCAATGGTGCTAACATATTATCAAGCTAGGGTTTGCTCCTAAGTGACACTGGTGGATCATATAGGTTTAATTAGAAAGCAAAGACATTAAATAATGATCACATGTGAATTGGTTTTATTTTAGTAGATCACAAACATGGATTCATTTGTTGTTAATTAGGGTTCTATGAGTATAGGTGAAATTCAGATAATTATATGAGATAAACAACTAGGATTTTAGAGTTGGTTCTAATATGGAATGATCACATAAAATAATGGAACCAAAGTTCTTACTTATATTAGAACTAGGTTTTTAATTTGTGTTACAATTCTTAAAAGAAGAATTGTTAATAGATTTGAAATCATTAATAACTTTGAAATAGAAACAATAATGAGTTTAACATTATATTACTTTTAAAAGACTTAATAAAATATGATAAATACTATTAGGGTTTAGGATTTTAATTAATAGTTGAAGTATTTATCAATTAGGATTTTCATATGATTAAACATAATCATCAAGAAATATTTGTTGTTTTATATGGCATCTTAAGGTGAAGTAATATTTAATGTTTTCTTCATGTGAAGAATTGAAACAAGAATTTATCTACTTAGTTTTTAGGTTTTAATAGTTTAAGATTTAAAATTTGGTCTTCTAAAATTTTAGAGGAAATTCATATTGTTGTTCTTTTAAACTTTAAGTATTTGTTTTCTATTTTATTTATAGAGGTCATTTTATGATACTCAATTCTATTTATTGTTTTATTTTTATTTTCTTAAATGTTTAAAAGATTTCCAAAAAAAAATAACCAATAAAAATAATAAGATTAAAAATAGACCAAGTGGTCTGTTGGGCTGGCCCAATTGATTTGGCCCAAACCTGGCCCGGGTCGGTTGGGTCTAACCCAACCCAACCCCCACTCTCTACCTCACCCTCTCTCTCACTCACGCACACGGTCACGGCCCTCACCTTTCTTCTCTCTCGCGACCACCACGCCCCCGCGGCGGCGCCGCTCGCCCCCGGCCGCTCCTGGCCAACCCAGGCACCGGTGTGATGGGGCTTTTGCTCTCCTCGATGAACTCTACCACCTCCCCTTGGTTGATTTGGCTGCTGTGGTCTCTAGCGGTCGTCCCGACTCCGAAACCCTAGCCGGACATCGGCGGCTAGTCTGGCCGCCACCGCCCCCTTCAGGCTCCGGCGAGCTGTTGCTGCCATAGCGCCACCTTGTGGTCCTTCTTCCCAACCCCATCGCCTCCTTGCTGCATCCCCGTCGCTGGCCTCGAGCCCCAGCTCGACTGCCCGACGCCACTGACCTCCTCCTAGCTCCCCGCGTCGATCTCCTCGGTGTGACGATGGTGGATTGGTGATGTGATGCGGCTGCTGCCTCTCAGCCTCCCAGGCTGGTCGTGATGTGCACCCCTTCCCCTGCTTTGTTGCTGCTATGAGATGAACTGGTGGTGGCTACTGGTGGATGACCCGACGCCGGCAGGACGGCGTCGCCGACGCAACCCCGGCGTCAATGAACTGGTGGTGCTGTCGTTGTCCTCTCTGCAGCCTCGACCTCGACGCCGGCCGGATGGCGTCCGCGACTGCAACCCCGGCGTCGACTGCTTCTACTGCTGCAATTGCAATGTGAGCTAAACCCCTTCTCGACTCTGCCTATGATCATGTGCTGGTGGACTATACTCGTGTGATCTTGTGGCCTAGCTACTGTATTGCGTTGATTCAGATGGTGTTGTTGCCCTGATGCAATTGATCTCTTACTAGTGCTATGTATGGTGCCTCCCTTTGGATAATTTGGTCCTCCTTGACATGTGAGTTGTTTGCAATGTGGTTATACTGACTAGGCTGAATATAACTAAACTATTGACTGAATAATTCAGTATAGTCTGTTTATATTTGTACAAGTTATGGCTTGATAGTATGTGCTCTGTTTATTTCTTATGGGTGCATAGATAACAAGATACACATTGTGGCTTACAACTGTATAGTTTTACTGAATAACTTGCTTTGTGAGCCAGTATGCTTATTTATGGTGGCTTGTTGGGTGAGCTTGTATGCTCATAGCCCCTGATTGCTGCTATGGTACTGCTTGGTTGGCCTAGGATGATTTCCTGGAGATTGTTGATTTGTTAATGAAAGCTGTGCTGTGTAAAGATTTATAAGAACAGATGCTGTTACTTGATTCTTTGGCCCTGCCTGTGATGCAAAGGCTGAGGCACAACTTTTTGATAAGAACAGATATACTATTTATGGTTTTATAAAATTCTCTGTGATGAACTGGGCATAGCACTTCTATGCCAGATCTGAGAAGAATAAATCCTTCCAATCCTCCTTGATGAAAATCTAGTGGAAGGGTAGTGGGATTTGTTGGCTTTGTATTATTCCTTTTTCCCCCATATGTACTCATGCAAAAGCAAGAACAGATATTGCCTGATCTAGTTATACTATTATTGGTTTCTACCTGATGCACTTTGTAGCTTGTTAGCTGGTTCTTCTGGCTACCGAGATATGCCGCTTCTTGGAGCATGCCTCCTTCTCCTCGCTTCTTGATCTGCTTCACCTGATTTAATTGTTGATCTTGGGCTCTAGTTGATCTGCATATATTCTGCCGGATCTGCTGATGCTATGAGATGGATTTGGCTGGATGAACTACTGATTTATTTGGCTGAAGTGTGTGTGATCAAAAATGTTGGTGTTGCTGTTACACTGCTTTGGTAAAGGCTGAGCCAAATGGTTTGGCTAGCTGTGGCTGTGTTGTTTATATAGTGCTGGCTATTTGCTGTGAGGGTGATAACACACAGTTTGCATGTGTTGAGTAAGCTGCTTGTGGTGACATCACCTGATAGTACAAGTTTCAATGTTGGTTACTTTTCTTCCATTGCAATCATACCACTACTCCTGCCTTATCCATGGAAATATCTCTCCTTGGCTGTCAGTTTCCCTTTGTTTACTGATCTAGTAACATGTGAGCTCAATAATTGTCTAATGGACCAAGTGTCTATGATTTAATTAGACCTTGCTTAATTAATATGTGGCTTGAGGATAATTGTATTCGGATCATATTGACTTTTCCATGTCAATCATGATTCATTTAATCAACTATGTGGCTTTTGAAGGATTCTAGCTAGATTAGAGGGATATGCAAATTGTTGCCTTGTTGCCTAAGAATGAATAGAATTATCTTATGGTTGCCTTACCATTCTCTGATGTAGATCAGCTGCTGCCACTTGTTCCTGATGCCTTCTTGTTGACTGTTGCCTTATGATCAAATTGATCCAGATTGACCCAAAACATACTTAGCTGATCCAAATGTTGCCTAAATCTGAATAAATCCCTCTAATCACCATTTGAGGACTAGGACAAGTTCCTAATTCTCATTAGCTAGTCTCCGATATTAAAAATGTCTCCCAAATATGGAGACAAACATTTTAACATTAACCCAATGTTATTTCTTCTTTGTTTTTGCTTTATTTTTCTTTTGCAGGAGAAGAATAAGAAGATTGGGAGATATTTCGAAGATGAAGATTTAGTTTAGGATTTTCCCTTTATTACTTTTGTAATCTTCTATTTCTTTTCCAACATGTAATATTCAATAAATGTTGTAAATGAAATACTTATGTGAAATATTATTTGTAATATTTGATTCTTATTTATACTTATATTTACTTTGTATTTATATAATTGTTTAGAATTCAAATTCCAATTCAAAATCTTATTTGAATTCTGTCATTCATATTTGAATTTGAATTCAATCTATTTCCCTCGAAAACGTAATAAATCAACAAAGGTCATGTCGAAACTTATCGCACTTGTGTCGATGACATACCTCAATTCCATCGACACAAGAGAAACCTCGATCACTTTGTGTTTTAGATGAACGCGCGAAAATCCCCCGGATTTTCTATGCATGAATGCAATGCACATTCTCGTGTTCTCTCTTTTTCTTGCCTCTAAACCTGGGATATTACAGCCTCTCCCCCTTAAACTGAACTTCGTCCCGAAGTTCGAACGCTCTCACGTTTCGGAATGTGGAACTGACTTGAACCGATCACGATCTCTTTCAAGCTCCATGGTGATCTCATTAGATATAATTGGATATATCCCTTATCCAGATCCTTTCAGGAGTCTTCGGATGTCTGGCACTGATACTTTCTTCAATTCTATGATTTCTTCCAACACTCTAAGCTTATAGACTTACTCTCCAAAGATTCTTGGATTAGGACATTTAATTGTGTTAATGGACTTTACTAATGGTTGTGGGGACATCTTCCTATTTGGGTACTCAAAGCTTGGTTCTACCATGCGAATCCATGCGATGTAATATCACTATGTATACATGCGGTGCCCAAACCTTAAGTCTAAAGGATTGGTTTAAAGTAAGGTATTGTTTTTCCCTTACTACCATAACGAATGTAATGGTACTTCGTAAGGTATTTATAATAGGCATGGTCCTGGTTGTTTAGTCCTACGAATGGATTAGACTCATTTAGTCCATCCAATCATGGCTTCTAGTTCATACTAGTTATCTTCCTTTTGGTTTCTTTAGGTTCCCTGAAAGGAATCTTTCTAATAGGTTTATGTTTTGGTATGGTCAAACCCTTCGGTCTTTTGTTTTCTTAGACTTTGATTGTCCTCCGACATCTTCTTCATCCAACTTCATTAGCTTAGACTTACTTGAGCTCTTCTGCTTCTGAGTAATTATCAATTACCCACTCAAGTTAAGGTATAACCCTTACTTCCTCGAGATATGAATCTCGGCTTCTGGTCTGACATCCTCCTGAGAGTACTTTGGTATGGATACATCCCAACAACCTTATAAAAATAAGATTGGACTTCCTCTCAGTTCAGACCTTCTTCTTGGTCCATCATACTCCAAATATTATATCTTAATACTTCTCATTCAGCCTCCTCTCTCCCTTGGAGTTTACTAATGATCTTTAAACTTCCTTTCTTCTAATCATTGAACTCCAAGGTTAGGTAGTTAGTCTAAGTCTGGTTTATATTTTGTACCTTTCTAAAGTCTCACGAAGGATTCTTTCTGGTGTATCCACACAATTGTGGATATCCATGGTGAATCCTCTAACTAAATATTTACCAGCTACGGAATATCAGCTGCGGAATCCCTCTTTCCTTTAGAGTGAAAGAACGATTAATCTGTGGACTATTTGTTACCAGCTGCAGACTATCTAATACGAGATATGGCTTACTTGATATCAGCTGTGGGCTGTCTGGTACCAGCTGTAGACTATCTAGCACCAGATGTGGCTTATTGAATACCAGCTGTGGCTATATATAGTTCTAGTCAACATCTACCCACCAGCTGTGGCTACTTTTATAGTTTTAGTTAAGATATACCTCACTTCACATACTTTCTCTTCATGATTATCCTATATCAGCTGCGGTCTTATGATACCAGCTGCGACTTCACTTGTCTATTTTCCTTCTTTTAAGGTTTGTTTTGCAAGATAACCACTTGTTGACACTATGAAAATAGTATTGTAAGTGACTTCACTTGCATTCCCTTCTTTCATAATGAATACAGCTCTACTTCTTCTGCTCCATAATCACTATTTTTCTCATTTTCATGATACTTCCATATTGAAGTACTCCTTGATTAAGGATAAAAATGAGTTTTAATTGGTCCTTCCTTCGGAGTATTGTGGTTACTTCCCACAACTTTACTTCCTTCTTCTAGTGAACCTTCATCTTGACTTCAAAATCTTCAAAATTCGTCACTTCCTCACGCGAATACCTTTACCCTCTAGACCTATAACATCAAGTGAGAGCTTGATATTGCAACATGCATTTGCATATCAAAGTCAAACTTCATGTATGGATCTAGTCAATCAATGAAAATTCAATAAAATCCAAGAAGATTCAGCTTTGTGCTTATAATACACATCCTTATATGCCTGAATATAATAGTTGGGTAAGACATTCCTAAACATCAGGCTCAGATGTGTAGTATATAACACCACATAAGATAGGTTTAGGTCGTGATACTTAGCACAAATACGTGAATTTCTACTATTTGTCTCAACATTTATCTCAATTGCACATTTGCAATGAGACAGCTTGAAACAAAATGGCTTGGGATAGTTGAAGTTAACCTAGTTTTCTTTGGAAGTACTAACAAAATAGTATACCATATATATGTACTATTGAGGACTACTTCCTATAATACAATTAGTTTTAACATGTCTACTCTAAACACATGATTGTTTAGAATATACCACCTATAACTCTAGGATTTCTCTATGTGATATGCTCTAAATAAGCCTTCTTTAAATTAAGGACTATGGTTCTAGCATACTTGGTACAGTTATTAGGATTTTAAGGCTTAAGCTTTCGAACTATTCCTTAAATCCTACTCCTCATCATACTTCTGTTAACTCACTTATGATGTTCTACTCCCTCACATCATGATTCTCAAGTGAATCATATATGATTACCAACTTTAACATAAAAAGTAGACTTAAATACTCCTATCACTCTTCCTTACCTCCCATGATTGACTCATCATAGGTCTAAACTACCTCGTATGACTTATCTTCCTCATTTATACCAGTCATTTGACATTTTAAACTACTCTTACTTAACTATAACTTGCATTGGTATACTTCTTCCAATAGGATATCTTCCATATGGTTGTATCCTCTCTTTGGACTACCATGTATTGTATACCAACTGTGGTCTACTACCACCAATTATTTTAAGCTCCAATGGTGTTCTATTTGTTTGGAATGAAGCAAGATAACTAACTAATTTTACTTAAGAAAATAGATAAGAAAGATTGACTCAAGTGTGTCAGGATTATTCTCAAGTGAATACCCATCTCAAGTCAAAAGGATTGTTGGTTTAGCTAATACAACTTCCTATAGACACTACCAAACATATAGGTCTCCTTTAAAGGGTTTTAATCCTAGGGTCAAAGCATTTGCTCTGATACCAGCTGTGATGACCCAGCGTACCACTACATGGTGTAGTACACAAGTCGTTGACATAACACAAGTGAAACACCGTTCCACTCATATTACATCTCTCAGAGTGGTACAACAGAAACATATGCGAGTCCAAGGTATGTCTATAGAAGTACACACAAGCTGTTTACATAAGATCAACACAACCTCCTACTTTACAGTGAGGTAAAACTTCAAATAAAGCTCCAGAAGAACGACTCGTAGTCTATTCTTATTGCTAACTCAAGTTCAAGAGCTACTTGGCTTGCTATAGAACTCTAGCTACTTAGGTGCTAGGATTAGGGAAAGGTTCCCTTCTATTACTAGTCTAGGTTTCCATTATAGCTGATGCAGAAGTTGACTCCATTGACTTCTTTCACTGGATTCTTCATCTTGTTGCGAGTTGACTCCTTCGGCTTCGAGTTCCACGGTAGTTTCTCCTTCGGTGCCTTGATCTAAGAAGGGGGTTCAAATGGAACAGAATGAGTACGAGCGTACTCAGCAAGTTCATATTAGGAAATAGGTGTATCATGCACTAGCTACAGCCACAGACCAGAAAGTCATAGGCCAATGCAAGTTTTTGTAAACATTTCTTCAAAAGGTTTATTTTATTCTGAAAACTATGCCCGTCAGTCTTCACAGGTTGACTAGAACTTCGTGGAGTTCCTTTCCTGCCGCGTTCGCAGTTCCCTTCCCGGAACAGGGAGTGACAGTCACAATTTGATACACTCTGCAGAGGTGCGTTACTTTTCCCATAAGAGACCTTATCCATGTTGCCAACCAGGCGAATTCTTTCCCGTCCACACTTCCTTTGGTGTGAGGCCAGGGGTAAGATCCAAGCCCACACCGCCTTCTCCGCGACTGCAAACCCACCCTTTTGTCCAACCGTACACCCCCAGTAGACTTCCCCCGATAATACGGCTTTACTCACGGTGTACTCCGGACAATCCTTCATAGATCGTAGAGCCTATCATCACTAATGGATGGGGATTTAAAAGGATATCCCAACCTATTGCGGCAATGCCTCCAACACCCCACCGGCTCTACCAATCCGTTGGCGTGCAGAAGGGAAAAGATACGGCTGGCTTCCCCAGAGCCATTATAGATCTCATGGTCAACGCGATTTGTACGGCGCTAGAATCACTGGACGGCATTGGTACTTAGTCCTAGATGAGTAGTACCCATGCAATGGAACCTCCACCATATCAACACATACCATGGTTCCATTGCCCACCACATAGTCATATTCATAATTGTAAAATAATACTTTGCTTTTCAATGCATGAGTGATAAGTATAGTACTTTGCATATAGTTTGATACAAATAATCAAATGACATGAGCAAGCGATGAACTTGCCTTTCTTGACTGCAAGATTATGCAGGCAAAAGCTTCGATACGTGATAACTCCAAATTCTGAAATACCATCATCGTCCGGTAAGGACAATGTTTAAAGAACTGGCAAAGATGCTATAATGCATAGTATGAGATGCAATCATCCCGAGCGTAACCTGATCTCGATGATTTAAGATTGATGAGTTGTAAAGATTTCTTTAGGGTTGGTTGCACTTTTAGAATGATTCTCAAACAAGGTTCTTATTAGGGTTTGGTTATATTAGCATCATAATCAAGTGATATAAGACATCATAACAATCATACACATAAAGAATAGTGATGGAATAATATGTAAAGAACAGTTGTCAATTTTAAGTTCTATAGAACATGGTTGATGATTACTTGTATTATACTTCAAAAGAATAACTTTTGAAGAACATGTTGTTTAAGAAATAATTAGTATTTCAAAGAAGGATTAGGGCTTCTAAGGTTTGATTGACATTTGTACTTCAAAAGAATAAATTTTGAAGAACAGAGTTAAATAAGAACAAGAACTACTATAATTAGGGGCTATGGCTTCTAGGGTTTACTTATTAGATTCATTTAGTTCTCTAATAGGAACTAGTTGGATTGTTAAATAGAATTGGTCTATACATAGCAAGTATTAGCAATTTATTACTATGGTTGATTATGGGTATCATATCAAAGAATGATGGTCCAAGTGTTGCTATAAGTTAGGGTTTACTATGGCTTCACATATGTTTCACTAAGTAATGCTTAATGGCTTCTAAATTAGATGGTTTATCTCTTCCTGAATAGGGTTCAGTGGAATAGGAGCATGTGATGTGTATTATTACACAAGATATTGGTACTAGGATTGATCTCCATGGTTCTTCTAGGGTTTGATGGTTTAGGAGGATTCCAATGGTGTGGTATTTAGGATTGATGATCAATGGTTCTAACATATTATCAAGCTAGGGTTTGCTCCTAAGTGACACTAGTGGATCATATAGGTTTAATTAGAAAGCAAAGACATTAAATAATGATCACATGTGAATTGGTTTTATTTTAGTAGATCACAAACATGGATTCATTTGTTGTTAATTAGGGTTCTATGAGTATAGGTGAAATTCAGATAATTATATGAGATAAACAACTAGGATTTTAGAGTTGGTTCTAATATGGAATGATCACATAAAATAATGGAACCAAAGTTCTTACTTATATTAGAACTAGGTTTTTAATTTGTGTTACAATTCTTAAAATAAGAATTGTTAATAGATTTGAAATCATTAATAACTTTGAAATAGAAACAATAATGAGTTTAACATTATATTACTTTTAAAAGACTTAATAAAATATGATAAATACTATTAGGGTTTAGGATTTTAATTAATAGTTGAAGTATTTATCAATTAGGATTTTCATATGATTAAACATAATCATCAAGAAATATTTGTTGTTTTATATGGCATCTTAAGGTGAAGTAATATTTAATGTTTTCTTCATGTGAAGAATTGAAACAAGAATTTATCTACTTAGTTTTTAGGTTTTAATAGTTTAAGATTTAAAATTTGGTCTTCTAAAATTTTAGAGGAAATTCATATTGTTGTTCTTTTAAACTTTAAGTATTTGTTTTCTATTTTATTTATAGAGGTCATTTTATGATACTCAATTCTATTTATTGTTTTCTTTTTATTTTCTTAAATGTTTAAAAGATTTCCCAAAAAAATAATAACCAATAAAAATAATAAGATTAAAAATAGACCAAGTGGTCTGTTGGGCTGGCCCAATTGATTTGGCCCAAACCTGGCCCGGGTCGGTTGGGTCTAACCCAACCCAACCCCCACTCTCTACCTCTCACCTCTCTCTCACGCACACACACGGTCACCGCCTACCTCTCTTCTCTCTCGTGACCACCACGCCCCCGCGGCGGCGCCGCTCGCCCCCGACCGCTCCTGGCCAACCCAGGCACCGGTGTGATGGGGCTTTTGCTCTCCTCGACGAACTCTACCACCTCCCCTAGGTTGATTTGGCCGCTGTTGTCTCTAGCGGTCGCCTCGACCCCGAAACCCTAGCTCTGCCTCATGCCTGCCTGGTCATCGCCGGCCGCTACCGCCTCCGGCTGCTCACTCAGGCAAACAGGACCTCCTCTGGGAGCGCCACGAGCTCCAGCTCAGCTCTGCCCTACCCGGCTGCTCTGGTTCCTCACGTGGTGGTGTCCTGGTGGTGTGTTGCGGTGCTGCTGTACTGGTGGATGACTCGACCTCGACCACGATGGACGGCGCCATAGACGCAACCTCGGTGTCGGTGTACTGGTGGTGCTGTCGCTGTCCTTACGGCATCCTCGACCTCGACGCCGGCAGGACGGCGTCACCGACGCAACCCCGGCGTCGACTGCTTCTACTGCTGCAATTGCAATGTGAGCTAAACCCCCTCTCGACTCTGCCTATGATCATGTGCTGGTGGACTATACTCGTGTGATCTTGTGGCCTAGCTACTGTATTGCGTTGATTCAGATGGTGCTGTTGCCCTGATGCAATTGATCTCTTACTAGTGCTATGTATGGTGCCTCCCTTTGGATTATTTGGTCCTCCTAGACATGTGCTGCAATTTTGCTGAGCAGATAATGCCCCTGGTGATGTTGTACAGGACCTTAACTAGTTTGTGTGGATTCAGTTACCTACTAGCTGGTTGTACTATGTTGGTATCCCACTCTGGATGATTCAATCATCCAGACACAGTTGGCTTATTATGATTATGATATAACTCTTACCTACTGTGTATACCTGGTATTGCTACTGAAGAAATTGAGTTCTATTAAATTCTTATTGAGCTCAAATATGCTGGAAATCAATTCCTGGTTAGTACTTGTGATGCTTGGGCAATACGCGCATGCTAGTTGAGGGTAATTCAGTGATACTCTTGTTTACTTCTTAGTGGCTTATATATACAGGGAGCATGTATTATTGATTTCCCAAACAGTACTTAATTATTGGCTTGCTGTTGAGCTTATTTGCTTGTGTAATATTGCTTGATTGTGTCTATACACTACTTGGTTGGCCTGGAATTCATTTTCTGGACCCCAAGTAATTTCATGTATCAAATTGATTGATCGCTTC